>NW_017673487.1:13596-115211 GCF_001879085.1 Nicotiana attenuata | reverse complement strand
TAAAAGAGATTATTGATAGCGCGAATGAACCTTTCTGCCATCCTTTTCGAGCTGTTCCAGACTGAAGTTTCAACTGGCACATAAGCCTCATTCAGAGTTTTCATCAAGATCTTCTGATGTTCGGAGGATTTTTGTCACCAATGATAGTAGGGACACCTGTTCAGGATATCTCTTTTGGGTCCTCTTTTGGGCTAGAATTGTATTTTGGCCCAAATTTTGGGTCCTTTAACAAGACCAACTTTATTAATTCTTTTTCTTTCTTTTTCTCTTTTTGTATTTATATATATTTGTTTATTTATTTCTTATGCTAAAACAAGGACATAATTAGACTATGTATTCCCTAAATATTCAAAACTCTATTTTTGCAATTTTCTTTTTATTTTAAAACTAAATTAATACCTAATTAATACTAGAATTGTGAAATTAAATGCCTAAATGCAAAAAATGCAACATATTTTGTATTTTTTATGAATTAAAATGCTACACATTTTTGTATTTTTATGAATTAAAAATGCAACATATTTTTTTATAGTTTTTTTTTTATGAATAAAAATGCGCAGACAAAAAATGCAAACAAGACACCAAAATTATGCAATAATTCCTAAAAATCAATAATTAAAGGGAAAATCCTAATTTTAATGGATTTGTAGGAGTAAATTAAACATGGCAAAAATCACATGCTCACAGTTTTAATATACCGACCAACGTTGGTCCGGTATATTAAAACTACCATCTGAAGAATTTAAATGATTTTACCGACCAACTTTTGGGTCGGAAATATATTTTATTAATTTAATTTTACCGACCAAAGTTGGTCGGTGTATTTAATTTATGTTTTTTTTTTATTTAATAACTAAAATTAAAAAAATCGGCCAACTTTGGTCGGTAACTGAAAATATATATATTTTTTGAATAATTAAAATTTAACATTACCGACCAAACATTGGTCGGTAACCTCAACAGTGCAGGTAACATACCGACCAAAGTTGGTCGGTAATGTTGAATTCTGGGAATTCATTGTTCATTAGACGCCGACCACTTTGGTCGGTAATAGTCTAACTAAGTTTTTTTAATAAATACCGACCAATTTTGGTCGGTAATATGCAATTATTTTTTATTTTTTTTAAAAACCGACCAACTTTGGTCGGTTTTTCTGGGTTTAATTTTTGACATAAAATGCCTGTTTTGGTAGCTACACCACCTGCCAGCATACCAATACAACAACAACAACAACAACAACAACAACCAAACATTCAATAAATACTTTAAATCTACCAAATTAAAGTTTAATTGAACATAAAAATCCAAAACCAAGTTAAAACTAATTACAACAAGTTCAAAACTAGTTCTATTTGTCTAGTCCAAAGTATATAAAATTCAAGGGGCGTTTTGTACACCATCATTATCACCGTCTGATAAACTTTCGTCTACAAGAAGGTACAGAGAACGGTCTTGTGGAGGACGGGAAGAACGATCACAGGGAGGACGGGAGGAACGATCACGAGCAGGACCAGAGGAACGATCACGTGGAGGTCGACCCTCTGGCGATGACTCACGAGACCGCGGCAACGAAAAAGCTTCAGTAGATAGGAGAGTTCTGATCTGAGCTTGGATGCCAAGGAATTGAGCATCTCTAACCATTTCTCTTTCCTTGGCCGCTTCTAGCTCGGATGTGAGCTTTGTCACTATCTCCCGCATAGCGAAGAGGCTCTCCCCATTAAGTTGTTCGCCTTGTGAGGAAGTCCATATTCCTTGCATTCCACACTTATAGCGATGGAATTTTTTAGTAGGAAGCCCGTATACCTTCCACCATTTTGGACCGCCAACAGACTCCAACCATATTCTTTCAGCATCCTCGTCCGAAGGTTGGGTTGGCTCACCCGATTCACCAGCTGGATGACTACGAATGTATTCCTCCACATTACTTTGGTAGCGACCTATTTTAAATTAAATCAGTATTTCAAAATTCTTATCAAAGTAAATTATAATACTTAAAGAAAATTGAAAGCTTATATATGCAGTCGAGGCCCGGATTACATTTATATTAATTAGATAGTAAATATAAAAGTGCTTCAAAATTTTGACCAATGTTGGCCTAATAACCGACCAACTTTGGATATAAATTCTTTGAATTTTATAAAACATATTAAATAATAATATAATTATTAAAATTTAACAAATTGGGCCCACATTACCGACCAAAGTTGGTCACTTTGGTCGGTAATCCAAAAGTTTCGTTGACTAAGCAAGTTTGACCAGCTCGGTCAACTTGTTGACCAATTTACCGACCAACTTTGGTCGGCATTTATTTTAAAGAAAATGTAAAAAAAAATCCAGTTTCCGTCCAAGCTGGACGGTTGTTGGTCGTTTTTTTTTTTACCGACCAACGTTGGTCGAAAAATTTTGGCCGATTTTTACCGAATTTCTAGTAGTGATTACCCACCTCAACTTGTAAAAATATAGTCAAGATAAAGTCTCTTGGTTTAGCTGTTTTAAAGCCTTAAATGGAGCTATTTTCATTAGTCAAGCAGGAAAAAGCCACCAGCTTTGGCTTTTTGTTTGCATTGAATTACCACATTTTATCAGAAAGATTAAGACGTTTGTTTTGTTTCGTCTTGTTTTTTTCACGTACTGAGTCACTCTCAAGTCTCAAACAACCTGCTCGGAATAAGCAATTTCCCCTTAAATTGTTAGCACCTTCACACTCCAATCACACAGTAGGAGACTGACTTTAACTCAACTGTAGTTAACCATATGTAACATGTGAAGAACCTATTCAATTAAGTACTTGTTTGGAGGACAAGTCCGTAGGCTATCTTTAGCATGGACCATTTATTGTGCAATATCCCGTCCATAACCAGAGATGAATTTAAAGTTTAAGTTAAGAGGTACAATAATTCCTGTTCTTTAGAGTACTTCCTTTGCTATCGATTGTACACAACAACACTCTCGTATATGACCAGAGACAGATCTAGAATTTTATTGTTTTAATTGTCCAAATGCTTCCTTCACGCGCTTAATGAAATGTGATTAAAGTGCTCCGAATGAGAGTGTTTTGGACCAGAAGCAGTAGAAAAATGAGCTCCTGATTACCATCACAGACTAAATACAGGTCCTTCTGTTAATCTCATCAGCTAATCCTGATTACCAATGAAATCCAGATTAATGTTTTCAACCTTAAAACCACAAAGAAACTACATGTGTAATCAGTAACAATTCCATTTTTCTTTTTCTCATGAAAATTTGAACAGAATAATTTCCTAGAAAACCAACGCATACCAAAAGTATGGAATCCGATCTCGCTACCATAAAACTAAAGCTAGTATTCAATTGCTCCAATAGTTAACAAACAAGAGAAAATTAGTTGAAATTTCACTAAGGAACTGTCTAACAGCAAAGCTACCTTCAGAATTGAACATCAGTTCAAAACTGATTAGACAACCTCAAAATTAATTCAAGTCTAACGCTATTAACTTCAGTAATCCCCTAGTAGACTAATAGCATGTTTGGCCAAGCTTTTTTTTTGGGCCAAAAGTGTTTTTTTTTTGCCAAAAGCACTTTTGGCCAAAAATTGAGGTGTTTGGCCAAGCTTTTAGAGGGAAAAAAGTGTTTTTGAGGAGAAGGAGAAGCAGTTTTTGAGAAGCAGAAGCAGTTTTTGAGAAGCAGAAGCAGTTTTTGAGAAGCACAAAAATGTAGCTTCTCTTCAAAAGCACTTTTGAGAAAAATACACTTAGAAGTAGTTTTCAAAAGCTTGGCCAAACACTAATGTGCTTTTAAAATTAATTAGCCAAACACAAACCGATTCTCACCAAAAGTACTTTTTTGAAAAGCATTTTTGAAAAAAACACATGTCAAAATAAGCAGATTTTAGAAGCTTGGCCAAACTGGCTATAATATTAATTTACTTGAATGACCTCCTTTCAAAATTACCAACTAATGCAAAAGGCATTCATTTCAACTGTGTACTTTTCTTCACATATTGTAGTGCACAACAATAGCAATGATGCTACGAACTCCTAGCACGCGATTTGAGTTATGACATTTTGATAACTTGAACTATCCGTTCAACTATCAACTGCTGAAAAACAACTCCGAGATCTAGCCAAACCGTGTCTACTCACCGGATTTGATCTAGGTGAATCCAAACTCCTTAACATCAGTTGCTTCACCGCCGATATCAGTTCCTCCGTTGGATTGGGCGGCGGCCTAAAAGCTCTGAACTTTTTACAAAAATTCATGTGCCGATTCAGAGCCTCCTCACCCCCAATCCTCGATTCCGATCTCATGATCTCATCCTTCACTGCCTCCGCGCACAGTCCGCAAATCCACCGCCCTCCGTTCCTCTCCCGAACTCTCGCTATATACGCCACCGTGCACTCCTCCGTCAATCCGCAACACTCGCATTTCACCATCTCCACTTCAATTCCAGTAGCTTCCGCGCCCTCTTTCCTCATCATCATTGCTGCCGTTGCTCAAATAACTAGCCTGAAACTATTACAGTTCTTTTTAACACATATTCTTAAACACAATGACCGTTTCGAAAATTTGAAATTCAAATCACAAAATCAGCATTTACTATAATAATTCTTCGGAATGAATTCTGAGGCAGATACAGCGCAATAAGTGCACATACCAACTTCCTATAGTTAGGATTGAAGATATATATATACAAATTATATAGTACGCCCATTGGTTTTAATTCTAAATCCGCCTATAATTATGAAAGACAGATCAATACAATACAAAAATTGAAAATCTGGCGGGAATTATGCAGTTGCGGCTAGGATTTTGCTGATGAAAATGATGGAACCACAAATACTCAAAATCTCGTACCTGAATTTCTTTTTCCGGAAAATCAAATGATTCTCCGAATATATAACAAAAAGCGTGTTGTATTAGAATTTATGTTTCTGTTTCCTACAGGACTTCTTCTTCAACAATATCACCACCAATGATCAACAGTTTGAATACTACATACATTTCATAGAGCCCTGTTTGGCTCGAATATATCCTCTTCTGATTTTGAATACGGAATCCAGCTGAAATTCACACCTGAAAATTACGGTCGAACAAACACGACTTTTGTATTTGTGAACAGAGAAGAAGATTCAGGAAGTTGATATTAAACTATGTTCTTGGAATATTAGTTATTTATATGAGATGATTAGGTATGTAAGGGAGAGATTATGGTAATTTTTTCATTAAAATTGCTTCGTTTTTTTTCTTTTTAATTAGAAAACAGACAAAACATAAGTTATTATAATAATTGGAAGTTTGTGTAAGACAGTAAAAGTTGTTCACGTCAAGGTTTAGATGGCGGCCTTGAGTTGTACATATTGTGTTTACACGTAAAATTTGTTGATACTTGATACTTGTCAACATAGTCAGATCAGATGGTGTAAAAAATTAGCTCAAGTTAAACAAGTTTACATAACATGGTTAATTAAACTAATGTTTGACCGTTGGATGCGTGATACAATTAAAGATTACCACATTAACATAACAAATGAGCAGATTAAGTTGATCAAATTTTAAGCACTGAAAATACATGGTTAGTGAAGATTCATATAATTATCCAACTTGTTTCGAACCGAGGGTAATCGTTATTGTTATACTCTTTCAAATCACTGAAATCGTTCTTTAACAAAAACCATTAATCAAATTATTAAAATCACCAAATGAACATTTGACTTTGGTAAAATTTGTCTGAAGAGATGGGATCAAATTGATTTTGATGTTGATATGCATGATGTAACATTTAAACTTCAAATTAAAGTATCATTTCTAGCAAAATATATACAGTCTAATACATTTGCAAATTGTTTAATTAATCGCATCCCATGCGAAACACGCCTTTATAAATTATTATCATTGTTAATTAATGAACAATTATGCAAGTAGGTCATTATTTGGTATATCCCTGATCTTGCTTCTTTATTCTTCTCAATTTTTCGACACGCTTAGGATATGTTCTAAATATTAAAGGAAAAAAACGTGCTTAATAGTGTACTGATGACCACGACTTATTATTAAGACAATAATAACTTACTATAATTGCTTAACATATAAAACAAATCGAATTCAGACGTGATGAGATTACTGTAAAGGCAGGTATACTGCATATTAATGTGAACGTCAACATTGCATATTTGGCCACGAGCGATTATTAAGGATCGTCCAAGTGAGTATTACGGGCAAGATATGACCAAATTACATCAATTATTTAAAAAACAACACGAGGAAAAATAATATATATATATATATATATATATATATATATATATATATATATATATATATATATATATTATATTTGTTGGGTTTTAAGCATTAATATGGCTTAAAAGAGGGTGAATGGGAAATGGAGGAAAATGAAATTTTTAAGTGAAATTTTAAGTTTTCCCCCCTTGAATGGAATCGTTTTCAGTTTTTCAGTTGTGTAACTGAAAATTAACCTCCCTCTTTAATTCCCGGTTTATTATTGCATAAATTAGCCATTTATATTATGGCATTTATGCTATGGCCGTTTTGCATAAACAGCCATTCTGAAGAGTTACACCTCTTCAGTTTTCAGCCCAACATTGGCTATAAATACAAGTTTATTCTCTCAGATTTTCCATACGATTTTCTGAGTTCTCCTCCTTCTTCTGCATTGTTTTAACTTCAAAGAAAGCAACAGTAAGTGTGATTTGCTATCGAACTTTGTGTTCGCTTAAACACTGGAGTTTGAAGTACCACTACACAGTATGTAATTTGTTCTATCCTGGAAGAAAATAATCCATAACCTTGGGTACTAGGAGGGGATTAAATTCCTTAAGGAAATACTGTGAATTCAGTGGGCTCGGATTAACTTTTGTTTTGTCTATATTTTCTATTATATGTTATTCTTTCTTTTCCAGAATTAGTTTACAAATACAGTTTACTAACAAGCTTAAGGAATTTAATATTTTTTGTATTTGTGTTATATTCACTGTTCTGGAGATTAAAACCTTTGTGGTATTCAACTCCGTTGGAGATTAAAATCAGCGTGATTTTAACGATTGTTTGTGTCATTTTTTTGCAGAAATGACTAATGACAACGGAAATCAAGCTGTTCTGTAGACTACTTTAAGTCTACAGAAGTTCATTAAGGAAGATGTTCATGTTCTGCCCGATGAAACTCCAGAGAATGAACGCTTTCTTGTGATAGAGGCGTGGAAGCATTCTGATTTTCTGTGCAAGAATTATGTTCTTAGCAGACTGGAGGACGATCTGTATAACGTCTATAGTGGCGTAGAGACGTCAAAAGAATTATGGACTGCGCTTGAAAGAAATACAAAACTGAAGATGCGGGGTTGAAGAAATTCGTTGCCGCTAAGTTTTTGGACTACAAAATGGTAGATAGCAAGTCTGTTATTACCCAAGTCCAGGAATTGCAAGTGATTATTCACGATCTCCTTGCTGAAGGTATAAATCGAATTAATACTGATGTTGAAAGTAGTAATTTTAGTATTTTTACTAACAGAATTTTCATTGAAGGTCTTGTCATCAATGACGCATTCCAAGTAGCAGCAATGATTGAGAAGTTGCCTCCTTCGTGGAAGGACTTCAAAAACTACTTGAAACACAAACGCAAGGAGATGTCGCTTGAAGATCTCATTGTTCGGTTGAGAATCGAAGAGGACAACAAAGCTGCTGAAAAGAGAGGCCATGGAAACTCAACAATAATGGGAGCAAACATTATTGAGGATACTTCTCAAAATAAGAGAAAGAGGAAGCAGGCTTCTAGACCGAAAAGCAACCCAAGCAAGAAGCGGTTCAACGGAAATTGAGTCAAATTTTCAAGCTGAATGTAATGGTTGTTGAGAATAATAATAAAATTTCAGCTTCGTCTACTTACTTGAGTCAAATGAATTATGGCATATATGTTTGGGTCATGTCAATTTTAAAACCTTGCGGAAAATGATTATCTTGGAAGTATTGCCTAAGTTTGAATGTGACAAATCAAAATGTCAAATATGTGTGGAATCTAAGTATGTTAAACATCCTTATAAGTCAGTTGACAGGAATTCAGATCCTTTAGACTTAATTCACACAGATATTTGCAACATGAAGTCAATACCATCTCGCGGTGGAAAGAAGTATTTCATAACTTTTATTGACGATAGTACTCGATATTGCTATGTTTACTTACTTAATAGTAAAGATAAAGCAATAGACGCATTCAAGCAATATAAAAATGAAGTTGAAATGCAACTTAACAAGAAAATCAAAATGATAAGAAGTGATAGGGGTGGTGAATATGAATCTCCTTTTGAACAAATATGTTTAGAATATGAAATTATTCATCAAATAACGGCCCCTTACACGCCCCGATCCAATGAGATTGCGAAAAGAAAGAATCGTTCATTAAAGGAGATAATGAACGCATTGTTGTTAAGTTCTGGTTTGCCACAGAACTTGTGGGGGAAGCCTTTCTCACGGCTAACCGGATACTAATCGAGTACCTCATAGCAAAATACAATCCATTCCATATGAAAAATGGAAAGGAAGGAAGCCCAACTTGAATTATTTTAAAGTGTGGGGGTGTTTGGCAAAAGTGCAAGTTCCTAGACACAAAAGGGTAAAAATAGGACCAAAAACCGTTGATTGTGTTTTCATAGGATATGCGACCAATAGTAAAGCATATCGATTTCTGGTTCATAAATCAGAAAATCCCGACATTCATAATAATACGGTTATAGAATCAGATAATGTTGAGTTCTTTGAAAATATATATCCTTATAAAAAGGAATGTGAGTCGATTGGTGAAGGATCTAAACGACCTCGGGAAGAAACAAAAGAAAGTACATTTAATCAGGAGGATCCAAGACGTAGTAAACGTCAAAGAACGTCTACTTCATTTGGACCATATTTTGTGACTTTCTTATTAGAAAATGAGCGTCGAACATTTAAAGAAGTTATGTCTTCTTCGGAATCATTGTTTTGGAAAGAGGCAGTCAATAGTGAAATAGAATCCATATTGAACAACCATACATGGGAATTGGTTGATCTTCCTCCTGGAAATAAACATTTGGGTTCTAAATGGATTTTTAAGAGAAAAATAAAAGATGATGGCACTATTGATAAATTTAAGGCAAGACTTGTAGTTAAAGGGTATAGACAACGAGAAGGTCTTGACTACTTTGATACATACTCTCCAGTTACAAGAAGTACGTCCATACGGATGTTAGTAGCATTAGCGGCAGTGTATGGTCTTGAAATTCATCAAATGGACGTTAAGACGGCCTTCTTGAATGGAGATTTGGAGGAAGAAATATACATGGAACAACCTGAAGGGTTTGTGGTTCCAGGTAAAGAAAAGAAGGTATGTAGACTTGTTAAGTCCCTTTACGGACTAAAACAAGCACCCAAATAATGGCATACGAAATTTGACCAAACAATGGTCAAATGGTTTTAAGATAAATGAATGTGATAAATGTGTGTACATTAAAAATGTTGCAAATCACATAGTCATTGTTTGCTTATATATGGACGATATGCTGATAATGAGTAATGACATTGCCAACATAAATGCTACTAAGTGTATGCTAACTAGCAAGTTTGATATGAAGAACTTGGGAGTTGTTGATTTAATTCTGGGGATTAAAATCCATAAGACTCCTCAAGGTCTAGCATTGTCACAATCTCATTATATTAAGACAGTACTTGAAAAGTTCAAGCACTTAGGGTTTAAAGTTGTAAAGACTCCAATTGACGTGAATTTTGCATTAGCAAAGAACAAAGGCCAAAGCATATCACAATTGGATTATGCTCGTGTGTTGGGATGCTTAATGTATATCATGAACTGTACACGACTAGATATAGCTTGTACTATAAGTAAATTGAGTCGATACACGAGCAATCCAGGTCAATCTCATTGGATGGCAATGAAACGAGTTTTGGGATATTTAGAACATACTTAGGGCTTTGCTTTGCACTACAGTAAATATCCTGCGGTAATAGAGGGATACTGTGATGCAAATTAGATCACTGGTTCAACTGATTCTAAGTCCACAAGTGGATATGTATTCACTATTGGTGGAGGAGCGGTATCTTGGAAGTCGTCCAAACAAACTTGTATTGCCCGCTCTACAATGGAGGCTGAATTCATAGCCTTAGATAAAGCCGGTGAAGAAGCTGAATGGCTCCGGAATTTCTTGGAAGACATTCCATTTTGGCCCAAATTGTTGGCACCAATATGCATACATTGCGATAGTCAAGCGGCAATTGGAAGGGCCGGGAGCGTTATGTATAACGATAAATCTCGTCATATACGACGAAGACATAAAACCGTTAGGCAATTACTCTCTAGAGGAATTATCACGATTGACTATGTCAAGTCAAGTGATAATGTGTCGGATCCACTTACAAAAGGCCTAACTAGAGAGGTAATTGAGAAATCATCGAGGGGAATGGGACTATGGCCGAGAACAAGTCATTGTGGCGGTTACTCTACCTAGAAAACTGGAGATCCCAAGATCTAGGTTCAAGGAGATCAAAAAAAGTCATTAATGACGGTTCAACATTGTCAACTAAAATTTTGGTCCATTCTCGTGATGAGACAATGTTCAGTATCAAGGATAAAGCATTAAGGCTTTTTAATGATTTCTAAATTTGATACGGGGTATATCAAATAGTGTATCTACGGGATGACACGTTTAGGAATCACCTATGTAAGTGTGAAGTGTTAGCCGCTTCAAGGAGAATTTTATAAGGCCAGTTCTCTACCCACTTATGAAACTAGGAGGTGTTCATGGCTGAAACGAACACAACAATGAGAACCAAAGTCGGTTAAGGGTTGATTGTGTGACGTATGGTTGTCTAGGTATACATCAAAGTTCAACGGTTCAAAGATATCAAATCTACCGATTGACCAGTATATCCGACATAAGTTCACTATGGAAAGTTCAAACGGAAACCTACTTATCCAGATGCAATTAATCCTTGCTTGCGAATCACACAGTTTTTCATGCATATTTCCGTGATATAGCCATTCCCCATTCATGTGGTAGATTGTTGGGTTTTTAAGCATTAAAATAGGCTTAAAATAGGGTGAATGGGAAATGGAGGAAAAATAAAAATTTTAAGTAAAATTTAAGTTTCCCCCCTTGACAAAGGGATATTGTCCTAGATTGGAAGAGGAAGAGGTTTTTAATTGGTATATAAGCAATTGCTCTTCTTCTAGCTCTTAAAGAGTTGAGAAGAAGGCAAGCCTCGCACCGTCGTCGTCGTCGTCGTCGCTTGCTCGGCTTCGGCTTCGGCTTCGGCTTCGGATTCGGATTTGGATTCAAATTCGGATTTGGATTTGGATTTGGTCAAATGACTTCAAGGAGAATTTTGTAAGGCCAGTGAAAGTACAAGAGGGGGGTGAATTGTAAATACTTCAAATTAATTACTTATAAGTTGACTTAAAACTTGAGTAGTCGGCTGAATATGATAATTAGCAGATATGGTAACAGAAAGTAAAATGCAGAGAATAATTACAGGAATTAAAAACACCGGAATTTTTATACTGGTTCGGATTCAATGTGAATCCTAATCCAGTCCCCTTGGATTGCAAGGGAGTTCTCTTCAGTAAATGAGTTTCTTCCGAGTACAGATGTGGTGTATATCGCTCAGTTTCTCTAGCACTCATTTTTGATACAATGCCACACCGGTTGTGTGCTCTCTTACTATCCCTGACTTGTTACACGGCAGATCTTAGTGAACTACAATGTTTGTTTGCAGTAGAATAAAGAGAGTGATTTGGTTTGATCAAAGTATGTCTAAGCTAGGGTTTACAAGGGTGTATAAATACTTTGATAGATGGTAGAGGCTTGACAACCCAAGAGATTTGATCCTTGGAAAGAATTGATTCTTTCCAAGAATAAGGAATGAGCCGATGCTTCTCTTGATTGCTTTCCTTTACCAGTTGCTTCACTTGATTTCTCCTTGATTGTTGGATCTTCCAAATGTGGTCGCTTCCCAGATCTCCTCGTATCCTTTAGTCTTCCGTGATTCTGCCCATGATTCGTGCCTTTGTCCAAGGCTTATTTGATTTTTTCCAGCTCAGCTAATTATTGTTATTGTTGATTGATTCGTTGATTAGATTGCGCCCAGATTTACGAGACCAATCGAGATTTGCTGATCACATGTTGATTGATTTCTTCCCTTGTACATCATGAACCATTCGAGCAGTCTTCTTTACTTCTTGAACTTGATTTCCTGCACATGTATATTATTTGCATCATTAAAACATGATCTAACAGCCAGTTCTCTACGCACTTATGAAACTAGGCGGTGTTCATGGTTGAAACAAACACAACAATGAGAACCAAAGACGGTTAAGGGTTGATTGTGTGACTTATGGTTGTCTAGGTATACATCAAAGTTTAACGGTTCAAAGATATCAAATCTACCGATTGACCGAGTATATCCGACATAAGTTCACTACGGAAAGTTCAAAGGGAACCTACTTATCCAGATGCAACTAATCCTTGCTTGCGAATCACACAGTTTTTCATGCATACTTCCGTGATATAGCCACTCCCCATTCATATGGGAGATTGTTGGGTTTTTAAGTATTAAAAATAGGCTTAAAAGAGGGTGAATGGGAAATGGAGGGAAAATAAAATTTTTAAGTGAAATTTTAAGTTTTCCCCCTTCACAAAGGGATATTGTCCCACATTGGAAGAGGAAGAGGTTTTTAATTGGTATATAAGCAATTGCTCTTCTTCTAGCTCTTAAAGAGTTGAGAAGAAGGCAAGCCTCGTGCCATCGTCGTCGTCGCTCGCTCGGCTTCGGCTTCGGCTTCAGATTCGGATTTGATCAAATGATCGATTGATCGATTAATTTTTTGGACCAAATTTATTTGTTAATTGTAAAGATTAATAGAAATGTTATTAAATATGTAACTGAAAATTAACCTCCCTCTTCAATTCCCGGCTTATTATTGCATAAATTAGCCATTTATGTTATGTCATTTATGCTATGGCCGTTTTGCATAAACAACTATTCTGAAGAGTTGCACCTCTTCAGTTTTCAGCCCAACATTGGCTATAAATGCAAGTCCATTCTCTCAGATTTTCCGTACGATTTTCTGAGTTCTCATCCTTCTTCTGCATTGTTTTAACTTCAAAGAAAGCAACAGTAAGTGTGATTTGCTATCGAACTTTGTGTTCGTTGAAACACTGGAGTTTGAAGTACCACTACACCAGTGTGTAATTCGTTTTATCCTGGGAGGAAATAATCCATAACCTTGGGTACTAGGAGGGGATTAAATTTCTTAAGGAAACACTGTGAATTCAGTGGGCTCGAATTAACTTTTGTTCCGTTTATATTTTCTGTTTATATGTTATTCTATCTTTTCCAGAATTAGTTTACAAATACAGTTTACTAACAGTTTTTTTACTGTAAAAATCTTTTCAGCGGTGGAAAGATATAGGACAAAGCAAAAGAGAAGAAAAAACTTAGTGGAAATCGAATTACAGAAATATAAGGTAATAACTAAAATATTCTAAAATGAGATGTCAAATTTCACAAGAATTTAAACTAATAAAATTTCTTCAAAGGAATGTAAAATTATGAAAGCTTTGATTGGAAGTCACAAAGAAAAATGTCAATTTCTTCTTTCTTATGGTAAGTTTTTTTTTTGGTCAAAAGGGATATGATATTAATTAATTAAACAGGGGGGTTGCAATAGGGACGTTACTGGGGTACCTTATGGCACCCATTGATGCAATGTTTTGCATAATAGTACTTAAGTTACAACCCACAAAAGATCTAGTTGGCAAACATCGGAGGAACTGCTTGAGACAAAGACTTGTTCAAAAAACTTTCTTTAGCTGCTTCCTTTGCCAGCGCATCAGCTACTCTGTTCTGCTCCCGGAAGGTGTGCCTCACCACCACTCTGCCCATCCTTTGGATGATTGATCTGCATTCACAAATTAGAGGGTCAAAAATCAGATTTCCATTTATTAACATGTTAATTATTTCTGCTGAATCAGTGTCTATTTCCAACGAAACTAGGTTGTTTAGTTCTGCTAGTTGTAGAACCCGGATAAGGGCCTGAATTTCTGCCCTTGTGTTTGTTGTTTGAGGTATGTTGTTCATGTAACCCAGTATCCAGTCTCCGGTATGGTTTCTGAAAATCCCCCTCTGATCCTCCTATTCCTGGGTTTCCCTTTGCTATTCCATCTGTGTTCAGTTTAAAGGAGCCTCTGGGTGGGGGTATCCATTTTAGCATGACCTGATGTGTTACCATTGTTGAGTTATTATTAGTAAGCACATGGTACTCTGTTGCCTTCGATATAGTGTTGTTGGCATTGATGTGTTCTTTTTTGTTATTAAAAATATTGTTGTTTCTTGTCAGCCAAATGTGCCAAAGGCAGAAGGGAATGAGGTTATCCCAGCTGAGGCAACTATTGTACTTCACAGCTTTGAGAGTTTGCCAAGATGATTGCCACAGGTGGCTACTTAGGACTGATTGGGACAAGGTGGAACTAGTTGAGTTGGATAGGATATCATTCCAGAAATGGGCAGCATTGGGACATTGAAAGAAAATGTGGTCGATGTCTTCCTGATTATTGCCACAGTAGTGGCATTCCGGGGGACAGTTGATTCCTATAGAATGGAGAAAGCTCCTAGTTGGGAGCCTTCTATGGGTTAGGAGCCAGAGAAAATACTTGATTTTGTTGGGTTTTTGAAGCTTTCATATCCATTTGAAGAGTGCTTCTTATCCAGGAGGGAGGTCTGTTGTGTTCCTGCTTATGAAGGAGTAAGCAGAGCTATTGGAGAACTGCCCATTAGCAGTCAAGTTCCATATTAGGTTGTCCTCCTTATTGGTGGAACTGGGAATGAACACAGAATTGAGGAGGTTCAGGATGCTTGGGAGGATGGTGATGGACAATGTTGAGGTGTCCCAAGTGCCCATATTGTGAATTGCTTCAACCCTGAATGGAGGTCATTTTGGGTTAAGGGGCCTTCTATTATTTGCCTGATTGCTAGCTGGTTAGGGATCCAAATGTCATTTAAGAAGCTGACCCTATTCCCCCTATTAACTACCCATCTGCTGGCTTTGCTATAGATCTCCCAACCCTTTAGTAAGCCCTTCCAAGTTGGGGATTTAGGGTTCTTTGGGTGTCTCAAAGCATGGGTTGGTCTAGTCATGTTGCAATGTTTGTGAATTCAAACTCTAGCCCAAAGACTATTGGTGTTTTTGTAAGCTCTCCATGCCAGGTTTGAGAGAGCAGCTTTGTTTTTAATGTTAGCTTTTTGAAGCCCTAACCCTCCTTCAGCTTTGGTCTTGGTGACTACATCCCACTTAATCAGATGAAGCTTTTTCCTTTCAGGGGTGGTGCCCCAAAGGAAATTTCTCTGAATTCTATCAATCTGATTGGTGACTTTGGTAGGAAGGTTGATATATTGCATTACATGGCTTGGGATGCTGCTCAGGGTGGTTTTGGCCAGGACTGTTCTCCCAGCCATGTTAAGGCATTTGATTTTCCAGCCAGCCAGCTTGGTTTGCATATTGTCAATGATGAATTGGAAGTCTGAGGCTGCTTGTTTTTTATGGAAAATGGGAAATCTTAGGTATTTTCCAAAGGAGGTTGTGTGTTTGATGGATAGGAGATTGGTGAGATGTTGGGAGGTATATTGGGTGATGTTTGAGGAAAACAGGACTCTAGATTTGGTTAGATTTATTTTTTGTCCTGATTGATTGTTGAAGTTGTGCAATATAGAGAGAATGGTATTGCAGTTGCTGATGTTTCCTTTGGCAAAGAGAGTGAGGTCATCTGCAAAGAATAGATGTGAGATTTTTGGTCCAGCCCTACTTATGCTTATGGGGTGCCATTGATTTTGCAGAACTGCTTTGTCAATGGATCTAGAAAGTCTTTCCATGCATAGAATGAATAGATAGGGGGACATAGGGTCTCCTTAGGGCTGTCAAATTTGGCCCAAGCCCAAATGACCCGCCCAAGGTTGGGTTGGTTATTGACCCGCCCATTTATTGAACTTAGCCCATCTTGACCCAACCCATCTCAACCCATTTAAAGTTGGGCTAATTTTTAGCCCAAATTGATCCATGAGTAAGTTTGTCAAAATATCTTAGAAATAATTTATTTTTTTGTTTAATATTTTAAATATGACCATAACAAAAGCAAAAAAGCCTTATTTAGTAATTATACAATTTATAAGAAAATAACACATATTAATTAAAGTTTAATAAGAGTTGGGTGGGTTGGGTTATGACCCCAATTTTAACCCATCTTGACCCAACCCATCTTAGCCCAAGTAACTTTGGGCGGGTCATTTGACCCGCCCAATTATTGACTCAACCCATTTTGACCCGCCCAAAATTGACCCAACCCGCCCATTTGACACCCCTAGGTCTCCCTGTCTAATGCCTCTTGAGGGGTTGAAAGATTCAGTTTTCCCCCCATTGACAAGGATGGAGAAGGATGAAGTACTTATGCATGACATGATGAGCTTAGATAAACCCTTGGGGAAGTTGAAGGCATCCAGAGTGTCTCTAATAAAAGACCATTCCAGCCTATCGAAGGCCTTCTCTATGTCTATTTTTAAAATCATGTTATCACTCTTACCCTTCATTTTCCTGAAGTGGTTTACATACTCTTGGACAATGATAGCATTTCACAGGCCCTTCTGTTAGTCAGGAAGCTAGCTTGGCTTGGCCCAATGATGTGAGGTAGGATAGGTTTTATCCTGTTCACAATGATTTTTGTGACTGATTTGTAGATGGTGTTGCACAAGCCAATGGGTCTGAAGTTTTTCAACATTGAAGCTTGTGGGCATTTTGGTATAAGGCACAAAAGGGTTTGGTTCATGGTGTTATCCATGGAGCTTGTGGAGAATCATTTTTGGCAAAATTCTGTGACAGGGTCCCCAACAATATCCTAGTATTTTTGATAGAAAAAGGATGGAGGCCATCTGGGCCTGGGGATTTGAATGATTTATTGGAGAAGACAACTTTTTTTATCTCACTCACTTGAAGGGGTCTGTCCATAAAAGACCTTTGACTTTGGGACAGGGTGGGTTCCATGATGGAGTGGTTAGTAGTTGCCCAAGGGTCTTGAGTGTGAGAAGTTGTGTATAGCTCAGTAAAGAAACCTACGATGGCTGGCTGTATATCCTTTTGGTCATGAAGCCAGTTGCCATTCTCTTCTTTGAGGGATAGGATTCTGTTTCTCCTTCTTCTATTAAGGGTTGAGGTGTGAAAAAATCTAGTGCTAGCATCACCCTCATTCAGCTAGTTGATCCTAGACTTTAGTTTCCAAAAGTCTTCCTCATTCTTGAGGATGTGGTTCAGCTCAGCATTTAGGTCTGTTTCAAGGTTTAGCAGGTAGCTGCTGAATTGGTAGCTAGGAGACTTTTGAATACCAAAGATTCTGGCCATGAGTCTCTTCTTTTGATGGAAGATGTTTCCAAAGACTTCCTGGTTCCATTTGGTTACCAGTGTCTTAAAACTTTCTGTGGATTGGAGGAGGGTGGATTGGTCAGAGAAGGCCTTATTGATGATGTTGGGGAAAGAGGGGTGGCTAGCCCACATAGTTTCAAATCTGAAGGGCCTTGATGGTTTGTTGTTTGGAGGCCCTACCAGTTGGATTTGCAAAGGGCAGTGGTCTGAGTGGGTCCTAGGAAGGTGTAGTACAGTAGCCTCAGGGTACTGTTCTATCCAACCTTCGTTGGCATTCTTTCTTGGATCAGGGAGGTTCTGTTGGTATACCTTTTATTAGTCCAAGTGTATTTGCTTCCTTTATACCCTAGGTCTATTAGATGACACTTGTTTATGCAATTCCATAATAGGTTGCTGCGGCTCAGGTTTATAGGGTTACCCCCAAACTTGTCCCTGGCCTTTGAGACTTCATTGAAGTCTCTTCCTATGAACCAGTTTGTTCTTATGTTATTAGAAATTGTGATTAATTGTTCCCAAAGGAGTTTTCTTTCTGTTAGGAGGTTACTAGCGTAGATAGCTGAAAAGAGCCATTGAGGGTGGTCGGGGCTTACCTTCACCATTGCGTGGATGCCTTGGGGGGTAGTTGCCACTTCTTCCACAGCCACGAGCTCCTCCTTCCACATAAACATAATTCCGCCAGATGTGCCTACTGCTGGAGACTGGATGATCATATCAAACTCTAGTTGTTGGGCCAAAGACTGATGGTCTGCCATTTTGGTTTCAAGCAATACTAGCATTGCAGGCTTGTGCATTCTTACCATCTCTAAACAGTGCCGTTTGAACTCGGCACTGTTTCCACCCCTAATATTCCATATGATGTAGTTCATCATTGGCATTGTGGGTAGTTGGTGAGGTCCCTCTCGAGGGCTCATTGGTCCAGGCAGACCTGGCAGTTGGGGAGGTGGAGACTTCCTCTTCAAACTCAAGATTGGGGTTAGGTTTAGCAGTGGTTTCGATGGGCCGTGTGTTTGGGCTGAGACTAGGCTCATTCCACACTTGGACATTGATTTAGGGCACAGAACCACTACTATCTCGCTTGCTTCCGTGCTAAATTCTATTGATCTTACCGAGTCGAGGAGTAGCGAGTCCGTCCTTGGTGCTGGGTAAGTTTGTTCCGGCTCTTTTGGGGTATTCTTCTTCTTGAGTATCTCCAATGCTTTGGAGATTCCTTTCTGGATGTGCCGGAGGGGTGGTGAGTTGCTCTTTTTCTTCGGAGCAGAAGATGATTAGTGGGTTGGTAGGTCGATCGGAACGAAGATCGGGTCTGCCGCTGGGTCTTCTTTCATCAGATCTAGGAAGAAAGGGAGTGATTGGAAGCTCTGTAGGATGTGGTTGTTGAGTGCTTGGGGGTATGTGATTGGTGAGGGGCTGTCGCTGTTGGCCATCGACTGCCATAGGAGAGGACCAAACGCCTTCAAGGCCTTGTTCAAAGCTTCCACCGTCACCCTAGCTAGGTGGACTGGATTTTGCACTATCAGTGCCACCCTACGATTGTCCAGGGTGAAATCTTAGGAAAGGCCTTGCCCCTGCAAGGCAACCTCCAACCAGGAGCCCGGTTGGTGGTCGGTGGTAGGGGATGGGAGGAGATGGTGGTCAGTGGCAATTCTTTTGCCATTTTTGTGCTTTTTTGGTTTGCTACTTTGGGTAACGATGGGAGTGAAGTTTATGGGCTGTCTTCCCATCATTATCCCCTTTTGTGTCACATCTTGGACAGTGGAAGGGATGCTGAGCATTGGGACTAGGGGGTTGAGTGTTCATTAATTGGGGATGTAATGGAGGTGACGGTTGTGGTCTTTTCGTCTGGAGACGGAAGGGGTAGCAGATAGGGCACTCGATTGTCATTTGTGGCTGTTGGGATTTCTCCATTAGAGGATGTTGCAGTAGATTTGGTAGGGAAAGCATAGGTTTGGGTGTTTGGGTGGGGAGTTCGGCTGTCAGTGGTGCCCATTGAGAACTGGGCTTATGATTTGAACTAGTGGGGTCATCAGTTGTTGGCCCCACTTTTCGTTTGGCCCCCGTATTGGGCTACTCTCTTGGGCTTGTGTACTTCCCGCTTTCGGGCGTATCTTGTGCACCAGTGGGGAGATTGTTTGGGCCAATTGGCCTCCTTTTGATTTTTTGTGTACTGTTTATTGGTTTTTTTGAATTATAATGAAAAGTTTGAGTTTGTAAGAATTTACCCGAATTGGCGTCAAACATGTTTACCTGTATCTCTTCCGTCTGTGGAACATGCTGTGGTTTATGCACTTTACCTTCGTTGTTGTTTATTGCTTTTGTTTGTCCCTGTCTACGTCTTCGTGGGAAGGTGACAATCTTCCATTCACTTTCCTCTGGGACTGGTTCCTTTTGGTGAGCTTCCTGTGGTTCATTGGATGTTGTGGATGTACGTGACTTATAGTTGCATTTAAGAATAATGTGCCCTATCCTGCCACACATGGTACATAGGGTTCCTTCACCTTCATAGATCACAGCCTGTTTGTGGTCTCCTATGATTACTGTTGTTTCAACTGGGGTTTCCAGTGGCACTTGGATATATATGCGTGCATATCTCCCCCTTAGGGTAGAGGATGTACATTAGTCTATCTTGAGGAGTTTGCCTAGCTTCCTCCCAACTTTTTCTAGTATATCCTTGTCGTAGAATTCTGTTGGTAGTTGGGGTAGTCGGATCCAAATGGCAGTAGAGGTGAGGGTGGCTTCTTAAGGAACAAATTTTGGTTCCCATTTCCGTACAGATAGGAAGCTTCCAAAGATAAACCAAGGTCCTAGGTGTAGAGCCTTCACCATGCTTTCCTCTAAGCTAAATTTTACTATGTAGAAGTCCCACCCTAGGTCAATCAAGATTAACTGTTCGGATGGCTTCCATAGGTCATTTAGCTTAGATCGAAGCAAGTGGTGTGGCATCTTCCTTTTGAATACTTTGATGATTACGAGTATCTCCATGGTAGATAAAGACGGTCTTTATCTTCTTGTGAGAGGGGAATTGAGCCTTCAATGTGTTTCTCTTTATCCAGTTCTGGACTTGGTTGGTTGTCCAAGTCGTAGTAGTTGGTTTGGTTGCTCACTTGTTTATCCAGGAGCATTTCCTTGTAGGAGTGTTGAGGTAACTCTATCTCCATTTGGATGTGTTTATCCGGTGGTTCCGGTAGGAGTGGTGGTTTAATCGGTGGAGATTCCATGGTGGTGGTTCCGGTAGGAGTGGTGGTTTAATCGGTGGAGATTCCATGGTGAAGAGAAAGGTTATTAATACAAAATAGAGAGAGAGTTTCTGGGGAGATAGAGAGTTGTGAAGAGAAATAGAGTGACTTCTGTTTTTTCTTATGGTATGGTTGATTTTATTTTTGGGCAAATTGCTCAAGCAAAGGTCACCTGTGACTAATTTCCTTCAAGGTATAGTCTCTAATACATATTTGCCATGTTTGTTACGGGAAAAGATCTGTGATTTTACAAAAGTAGACAAAACAGCAGAAACCTTCTTTAGAAAAATATAAAGCATAATCCATGCATAACTCCTTTGAGATGTTCAAAAACCAAAAATAATTACATTTTTTTCCAATTAAAAAGAACTTTGAACTAGATTTGTTGGGGCACTCAAAAAGAGAGCACCCCCCCCCCCCAAAAAATTGGAGTATGCCACTAATTGCAATGCGCACACGGTATTCTTTAGTAAAAGGCGAAAGAATAGTTCGCTTTGGGCTCACTGCATGGCTGCGTGGTTTGATTAGTCTTCTATAATCCCTTTTTATTTCCTCCTAAATGTTTGACCTTACTCTTCTACTGCCGGTGTGGGAACCACAAACAATCCTCTCAATCAACCATCGCCCAACCATATATAGTTTCTTCGTATTATGACTTGTATTCCACTTGCTCCATTTTAAGATAATCTTTTTAAAGAATTTCAAAGTGTTTTGCTCTAATTAAGTCGAGTCATTCTTTAGGAACAACAGGTTTATACAAAAAATGAAGTCTTACAATAAAAGTGTGAGAAAAGTTACCCTAAGTTAACAAAATCGACCCACTCGCTAAACAATTGGAAGAAAAAATGTAGTGGTAGCTATTTCTCTACGTATAAGAAAAATCCACACAAATTAAAGTAAAAGTCACCCTTGAAGAAGAATAAGCAGATTGTGACAAAGTCAAAATGGATGAAATTGAAAATATTTAATGCTACTTCTATCTTATTTTAATTCTTTCTATCGAATACAGTATTCAACGTAACAAAATACGCATGTCCAAATCCACTTATGTAGTAGTTTTGAAAAATATTTTTTGGCTTTAAATATTTAACTGTTAAAACTTAATCACTTGACTATTTCGAATTTTTGTCACCTAAACAGTACTTATAAAAGATTTGCTTCACGTAATAAAAATACCATTTTTCCATAATAACTAATTCTCCATTGCGAAGTGGTATAAGTATAGTATAGTTCTGATTGATGATACGCAAGGCGGCATTAACAAGAGGCTCGGGGTTTAGAGACATACCTTTGAGTCTAAAGGTTTCAAGTTGACTATGACTAAGAAGAATAAGGGACCTGACGAGGGAAGCGGAAATGGACGTGAGGCTTGACTCAGAAATCATCCCCAAGAGAGGAAGTTTCAAGTAGTTTGGGTCAGTTATCCAGAGGATGAGGAGATCGACAAGAATGTCACCGACCGTATAGAGGTGGGGTGGATGAAATGGAGGTTAGTATCTGAAGTCCTATGTAGAATGTGCCACCAAAACTTGAAGGTAAGTTCTATAGAGTAGTGGTTAGACTGACTATGTTGTATGGGGTAGAGTATTGGCCAGTCAAAAATTCACATATCCAAAATATAAAAGTTGCATAAATGAGGATGTTGAGATGGATGTTTGGGCACACTAGGTTAGATAATATTAGGAATGAAGATATTTGGGAGAAGGTGATCGTGGCTCCCATGGATGACAATATGCGGAAAGCGAGGCTTAGATGGTTCGGGCATGGCTTCAGATTTCCGAGGACATGGCCCTTGATAGGAAGGTGTGGAGCTCGAGCATTAGGGTTGAAGGTTAGGAGGTAGTTGAGCATTTTCCTACTTCATTCCGGGTGTGAGGCTAGTCTAATAGCGTTTTGTCTTACACTACTAGTGATTAATGTTGTGTTCACACTATTTTTTCGTTTTTCATAGTATTGTGCCATTTTTTTGTTTTTTCTTATTCCACTTCCCCTTTGATTTTCCTCTAATCCCCTTTGTTGGAGCTATTGCTTCTTTGGTGACTCGAACGCTTTCATCTATTTTCTGGCTCTTATGATGCTGATAGTATTTTCCTGGCTTCTATTGTTGTTACTAATCTATTGTCTCTTTTCGTTTTCCTAAGCAGGGGTCTATCGGAAATAACTTTTCTATTCCTGTGGAATAGGGTAAAGTTTGCGACACTACCCTTCCTAGACTCCACTTGTGATATTTTACTGTGTTGTTGTTGTGGTGGTGGTTAAAGAGGTATAAAGAATAATTCTCGAAAGAAAATGGGGTACATAATACATTTGAAGGAAAAGCCCCAAAGAGATAAAACGTCATCATTTAAGGCGCCGACCCTTTTAAACCACCTGGCTTGAACCCGGGCATGACCCGAGGGTTTATCTGTTGTTATAATTTTCCCAATTTGTACGGAACCTCTCCAAAAGGGAAAGTGAACAGAGAAAGGAGGCTGGGAAAATTAGGGTTTTCCGGAAGAAGAAGAAGAAATCAGCAAAACAATGGAAGGAATCACAGAGGGAGTGAAGAACATAAGTGTAACTGAAACCCAAAAGAAGAACAGGATCCAAGTCTCTAACACCAAAAAATCCCTCTTTTTCTATGTTAACCTCTCCAAGGTTCTCTCTTTTTTCTCCCCATATATGTATTAAAATTGTATACTTTGAAAAATATAACGATTTTAACACTATTACTGTATTTTGACGTGTTGTAGCAGGTTAATTATTTTTACACTGATACTGTCTTTTAGCAATTAGGCTCTTACTATAGACAGTTCCTTGGGTTGGTTATAGTGTAAAAAAATGTATTTACTTGTTTTTCCATGTTACAAAAGCCATGCAATGTAATTGACATGAAAGTAATGTGATAGAGTAAAAACTCTTTACCCTCTTCTAGGTGTGTGTTTGTGGGTGTGAGCTGTTGGAAATTGTCTGCACATATTTGTTATTACGATGTACTCGGTTAGTTTTAAAATTATGATACTTGTCTGGCTGGAAATTGGTTATGGAGCATTCTTTTGTTACTGAAAAGATGTTGCTTTGAAGACAGCTCTACTGACAAAAATCTTAGCTTCAGAAGTTATTCCTTCCATCTTAATTGTTACATGGTTTGGGTTTAAAGAGCTTATTATGCTGGTTGATCTATGATATAATGCACTTGTTTGGGTTATTCACAATGTGAAACTAGATTTGCTTAAGGTTGTTGAGTTGTTTGTTGACGAGCTACGTGATAGGAGTAAAACAAAAGACTTGAACTTTGCATACTGCTTCCACAGTAGTCTGATCTCAAATGGGCATATTGTTTGCTTCTCTCTCTTTCTTTCTTTGTCCCTTTATAAATCTGAAAGATTTCTTATCTGTGAGAGAATGGAAAGGATTAGTTATATCCTGTCAGAAATGACATTGCTCATAGTGGGACTGGAAGACTTGCAGAATATTATCAGTTTAAATTAATGCACAATACACGGGTCTTTGTTAATTTGATGTGTCTGATTATTTATGTGGGCTAAGGTCTATTTTCCTGGGTTTAATTGAAATAAAACTAATTTCGTTGATGATTCGGATGGTTGAAAAAAAATTGCTACGTCTGTATTACAGAGGGAAAAAATGAATAACCTTTTTGTTTGAGAAGCATAAGTAAAGAAATTACTACAATAAAAAATAAGTAAAGAAAGTAGTTCTTCAAGTACTAGTTGTCTGCTGTAATGGTCCAGGACTTCACAAAATCAAGAGCGATTGCAATGGAAGAGAATTGAATACGCATAAGGTCTGCATAGATACTTCTGACTTACGCTTGAGGTACTTCATAGGTATATTACTTATCTAAAGGTACCTCACAGGTATATTTGAAAATATCGCGCATACAGTGTCAACTAGAGGGTTCGCACATGACTTATAATATAGTTTGAGGCTTTTTTATGCAAGTGGGCTCATGATGTGCATTAGACAATATTGAAAAAGGTTTTCTATGAATATCAATATCTAGTTTCCTAGTCTTACACCAGTACCACCATTGTTGCTATTGATCTGAGCTAGTATTCTGAGATATTTGATATTTTGCTTGCAGAGGTACATGCAGCAGTACAATGAAGTGGAACTCTCTGCTCTTGGGATGGGTAAATCTTCTAGGCCCTCAATTTTGAGTACTGGTTGTGGTTTTCCTCGTGCATATAATTGATGTGATATGGGTCTTCTGCTGCATGAATTGTATTATGCTGTTTTTTCCACATCAATAATACACCAAAATCAAACATAAACAAATGAGTTCATACTTGGGTTAGGGAGGCGTTCTCACTTTCTGCAGCTAGTTTTCCCAATTGAATTTTCTTTTATGATTGGTGAATTCCAATTCTGGCGTTGTGTGATGCTGTTTTGCCATTTCAAGGAGGACTCGGTTTCGTATTGTCACCCTCTATGTGTACAACAAGATTATAATACACAGTGTTGCACACTTTAGCAGGGATGTGATATGCTGGTGAGACAATTTTGAACCAGCATCTGGCATAAAAAGCATTCTGTTTTTAAATTTAGAAAGTTAGTTGAGTGTATCCGGATAAATTCTGATTGATCATAAACCTTATTCCTGTGGCTTCCCAAGGATCTTTTCGCGGAAAAGCAGAACATGTTCGAGAATATGTTTGAAGCGGCTCTTGTGCTTGCTGGTAAACCTTATTAATAAAGCAGAAATACAGAGTGGTGGCAGAGTTCAATTTGATGTTCTTTTCATATTTTATGTGGACTCATCCTTTTGCATTATATTGAGAACTCATTGATAGTTGAATTGGCTTGCCGTATAGTTCTCCAAAGGATTAACAATCTTTCC
Source organism: Nicotiana attenuata (assembly GCF_001879085.1). Classification (NCBI taxonomy): domain Eukaryota; kingdom Viridiplantae; phylum Streptophyta; class Magnoliopsida; order Solanales; family Solanaceae; genus Nicotiana; species Nicotiana attenuata. The sequence goes on along the minus strand of NW_017673487.1, from coordinate 89,701 downwards.
CACATGCATGCAGCTATTTCAACAGTGGTTACCGTTGCTGAAATTCTCAAGAACAATGGATTTGCTGTTGAGAAGAGTGAGGCTTCTCCTGCTTCATTCTTGTCCCTTTTATAATCTTTCTTGCCATCTAACTTTGAGGGTACACTTGCTGCAGAGATCAGGACACTCACTATTGACATGAGGGATGAACCAGGAGCCAGACCGATACCAAAAGCAAAGGTAAAAATCCAAAAGCATAACGAATACCCATAAAAAAAATTGATGCATTGTCTGCTTCATTTTTGGTGGTTTTGAAGTAATCGACCTCCTTCTTTGGAGGTTCTAGCTAAGTACTAGCTTGGGCATCAAGATTGTTTCCTGAAGAGTTATAGCATAGACCTTGCTTAAAGTAAGCATTCAACAGACGTGTGTGCTTTCATTCTGCTCTCTTTTGAGTCAGGATTGTGCAGAATTTTGCAAAAGCTGTAGAATAGGATGGTAGGATAGGTGATGGTTTACATCCTTGCTCGCCAAAGTGTTTGTCGAGTCACATTTGAGTTGTTGATCATAATTTGACCTCACAAGAGAGGCCCCACGATGAGTGATTCTCCCCAAAAAACTCTGCATGTGTTGTTCCGAATTGGTCAGCTTAGACCTGATTGAAAGTTAGTCTTACACCCATGCCTGTTGATGTGCATTCCCTTTTAATTGTTTTTTGTTTTTTGTTTTTTGTTTTTGTTCTTTGCTTTTGGTGGTTTTGCTCCTTGAAATTGTGTCCTATTTTTAAGTGCTATGGAATAAAATAAATAATTTCCTTTGGCAACTCAGGAATGGATAAATAAAATCTGGCCAGGATTACATTGTATGTTATGCTGCTTTTACGGCTTTCATGTTCTTCTACTTTATACTCTCCAAAGCGATGTCATACTAAATCCTTGTCTGTTCTGTGGTATCCTCTTGTGATCAAACTAAGGTTTTTGTTTTATTTATCATCTTCGTTTGGTGCAGATTGAAATAGTGCTCGGAAAGACAGAGAAGTTTGATGAGTTAATGGCTGCAGAAGCAGAGCAAAATGGGGACAATGAGGAGCAGAACTGATTATTACATCTGCTCTCTTTCCTGATGATTAAAGCCAAGCTACTACTTTCAGGGATTCAGAAGAGATGAGGAAACTGTTATTGGAATCTATGGTGTTTGATTCGGTCTGTTGACTATGACTTTCTTAATCTGTTCAAAAGAAAAGGATGGTTTAATTTAAATTCATTTATTTTGTTCGATGTGTTTGCTTTTATTTACTTGGTTATCTAAGGCGGTGTTGGATGCAAATTAATCTTTACTCCTCTCCTCACTGTAAGTGATGTAGTATCAATTTCATCTGATACATCATCATTGAACAATAAGGATATGTGGGTTGATGATTCTGTAATTACATAATCCAACTGATTGTCACAATTGCCCAGTGCTGCTTGGTGTGCAAGTATACTGAAATTCTCTTCCAAAAAGGTATCTGCTCATCAGCTGTTGCATGCAACATCTCTAAAACTGGTTCTGTACATGTTTCTATGGGGCTGGATATAGAAGCAGAAGCGTCTAACCATTAGGTGGATGAATCGAGGTTGCTAGGAAGGGAATCCCTGTTGAAAGAACTGTCACAAATTTATTCAAACGACCCCTAGTGTAATGCCAGTTCTTAGTTACAGGCTATGAATGAAGGGCTGTGGAACGACGAAGCTGAATGTGATATGAGGAAGGAATTAAGTTGTCAAATGGACGAGTTGAGTTTGATTTAAATCGACTTTAATGGATTGGTCATGAATCAACTTGTTAAAAGCTTTGCTTGAGTCAAGATATGTTGATCTAAATTTAGGTCAAGAAGTGGCTACTGCGTAACTTATCCAATGAAAGCTAATCCTCGCCCTTGAATATATTGCTAATCCGACAAGTTCAAATTATAACGAGTTGGACAGGTTACATTTCACAGGCTAAATATGCCCACCTATATGAAAGATAGCGTTGTGGTGAGTTATTGACTGGCCATCCCTTCCACTATATCACCAAAATCTCCAATTATTTTTCTTTCTTGTTGAGAAAAAGTAAGGTGAAATTTTCAATTTTCCTAATTTCAAAATCAACATATGTTCCAGAAAAGAAAAATCAACGCATGAATATATATGGTAATATTCTACCCCTTTTACTTTCTATCCTTAAGGTCATCTTTTCTATTGCATCCTTTATATCCTCTTAATGTCTTACTCCTATTTGTTTTCTTTTTTGGCTTCATACTTATCAGGATTGGAAGAAAAGGAAAGCTAAGAGTATGAACATGGTAGCTTTGCCCTCAAAGACATGCCATGATACACACACACACACACGCACGCACTCCAATTCAGCATCTCAACTTCTTGTAGTAGCTGAAAAGAGAAAATCACACAAATATACGGAAAAGTTAATCCGACTTAAGATACTATAAAACTCGTTTCCATTGAGAAGTCTTTACACACACACATACACACAGAGGAGAATGAGAAGACACAAATGTGTAATGTCTCAAAACTTAACTGACCACAACAAGCACCTTGTTAGATTACCTTTCAAACTTTGAAAATGCTGCAAACTGAAAGCACTAAGCTTAAAAGGCTTCTCATTTTTCAAGTTTTTTATTTCCTTTCTCTTCATACTGCAGAGGAGGAGGAACTGGAATCGATGGCTAAATGCCAAAAGACAAAACATTTCCTTTCTTATTGATCTAGCTAACCAAGAAATTAAGTTTGCAATCTGAAACAAGGTAGCTAGAGCCATTTTGTCTAATACATCCTCTTTAATCATGAGAAACCTCACAGGATTATCCTATGTTTAGCTTCCTTTATTTTCTCTTCTTTTCTCCTAGAAAAGCCTGTCTTGTCCCAAAAAGAGAACTAGGAACAAGACAATTGGAAGGGTGGAAAAGAATTGTCAACAAAGATCTTATACATACACCTCTTCACATAGGCCATCGTCCTTAATTGGCACTAAATGTTTCAGACTCTCTGTGCGAAGAATCAAAATAGGGATGGAAATGCTGAACTGCTTCAAGGTATAAAGGTGTCTGCATCTCAATCAAGCGGGACACCTGCATAAAAAGAATCTTCCATTCAACAAAATGTCTCATCATGTATGAAGAAAAGCAAACCAATTAACAGACAGTGTCGTACACGATAAAAATCAGAAACTGTTAATAAACAGTAAAGCTGTCTAAAATCCTGCATTTGGTGGTTATATTTGTGCTATTTTAGTTTGAATTTTTCCATTTTATGCTTTGTAACCACGCAAACCAAACTGAACTGTGATTAATTCAGTTTTTTTTTTCAGTTTGGATCTTGCATTTATTTTTTCACTTTGGATCTGTTGTAAGCTTTTATTTACTTTTTGGACTCCATTTAGGCCTATCTATTTCATATGGTAAACTGGGAACAGTAAACTGTTGTATCATCTTTTTTTTCAAACTATTGAAATGTAAAGGATGAAGAGGAACGCTAAACTATGAAAAAGATCAACAGAGATGCCAATGGAGTTATTTACAACTTGGAAATGCCTAAAGAACTTCCACCATCTAAAGATGGTAAACAGGAAACAATGAAAAATTCCAGTTTTGGTCAGTTCTTTCAGTTAACACGATAATGCACACCCCTAAGTTGTCTCATTCTTTTTTATTTGGGTGGTGGATGCATCAAGTGGAGCACTTTCACGGGCAGAGAAGAGTAATAGGTTGCTGGTTTTAAATCTGAGTCAAAGTTTCTATTGTTGATGCTACTGTTCTCTTTCTGTTTATGCGAAGAGCTCCGCTAATCCTCTTCCCTTCCAAATGTCTTTGAGGTTGTTTGTGGCTCGAAAACAATCAGAAAGCAGTCAAGCTGCCAACCAACCAGACGGTCACAATAAAAGTCATAAGTCATGAGGTTCTATTGCTGGTCGTATCACAATTTTCCTTTTCCTTATACGAAGTATCTTTAGGGGTAAACCTTGTTCTATAACTTTTGGGACCATGTGGTGAAGAGGACTACCAAGAGAGTTGCTAGGGGGTTCGAAAAACCTTAATTCCAAGAGGCTTGACAAATGGACTCTCCTAAAGGGCTCGCAAGACTCTCAGATCATGTCTTTCAAGCACTAGCCTTCATTATTACTCTGTTTGAAATCATAAGGAATAACAGAGAAGGTTGAACTGGTGATGAGTGCTCTTTTCAGATCGAGAGGTGTTAACAGAGTTTGGAGGGGTATTTAAAGAGTTGGGAGCTAGTTTGTTTCTCAAAGGGAGTCTGGACAATGTAAAGTGTAATATCTTTCTTCACTCGTGAAATGGTTGCGGCAATTTCTCAGAGATCGCAATGTCCTTTGTTAGGTGCATTTTCAGAAGGGAATTCCACACAGATTTTCACTGTTTTAAAAAATATAAAGTAGCATACGCCAATGCTCCTGCAGTCCTACCGACTTGGTGAACTCAAAAGTTCACGACCTCCACTTTTCTTTTCCAATTTCCCTCTTCACCTCCTGTGCTACTAACAAATTACTGTTTTTTTCTGATAAGACGATCAAGCAATTACCAGGCCATGATAGTAACACTGTAATGGATAATAGCTTGAATCCCCAGTAGACAATGAAGAGATGCAATAATAGCACCTCAGAGCACAGTTGCAAAGTTTTCATCATCAGTAGGAAAAGAAGAAAAGTTAAAAAAAAAAAAAAAAAACGTAGTACTCTAATCATATGCCAATAAGCAACCAGCATTATGGAGTGCTAGTTATCAACTGCATTTCTTTTCCTTTCGAACAAGTAAAATGAATGATGTATCCAAGGCTGAAAATCCAACTAGAACGAAATTTATAAGCAGAAATCCAGGAAGTTTCAGAAGGATTAATGATTAAACCCAAGACCAAGAGCTTTGTCCGACATGACATGCAATGTGAGAAACTTTTTCCAAGTTCTATTTCCTCAACAATCAGATGTTCACAATTGTCCCTATAAACTTTCTCCTAATTGAGGCCGACAGCTGAAGAAACTGAGGCCGAGAATCAACTGGATAAGAAAATAGAGGCATATCAATGAAAATCACTTACAGCTCGTCGAAATGCAAACTTCTCCTCTTGACCAGATAGCATGGAAGTAATGCCAGATGGAGCACCTCCTGAACTAACACTGCCTTCAGCTAAAACATCTCGCCGGAGCTTCGTACCTTCCATCTCTGTCTCAAACTGGAAACTGGACAAATAGCACGCTGACCTCAATTGAACTGAATCCTTTTACTAAATCTTAAAATTTATTCCTGTAAATTGTAATGGAACTACATCGAAATACCCTAGTGTTTAGTGTTGGTGCATCCGCAATCTGCGTGGTGTAATGCAGCTGCCTAGAATGTTTCTTGAATCAACTCATGCATGGAGAGATCCTAAATATAGTTGTATCAACAACAAACCCAGTGAAATCCCACAAGTGGGGTCTGGGGAGGGTAAAGTGTATGTAGACCTTACCCCTACTTTATCACGGTAGAGAGTTGTTTCTGAAAGACCCCTGGCTCAAAAAAAGTGAAAATGAAGCAATAAACAGACAGTAGCAACAACAAGGTAATTAGACATGGACGCAAATGGAGATACGTGTAATAACACGTCTAAGAATACGACACCATAAAGCACATTATACAAAGTATAATCAGTGCGTAAGCACCCCAAGCAGGCTTGGATAAGGAAGTCAAAAGGCGTTTCTGGGAGGATTTGAATGAGATGGTGTGTGGTATACCACATAATGAGAAGCTTTTCATAGGAGGAGATTTCAACGGCCACATTAGAGCGACGTTTGGGGGGTATGATGATGTGCATGGTGGCTTCGATTTTGGAGATAGAAACAGAGGAGGAACTTCTTTGCTGGACTTTGCTAGAGCGTTTGATTTGGTGATAGCAAACTCGAGTTTTCCGAAGAAGGTGGAACACTTTGCCACCTTCCGAAGTTCGGTGGCCAAGACCCAGATTGATTATATACTCTGCAAGAAGTCCGATAGAGGTCTTTGCACGGATTGGAAGGTCATCCCAAGTGAGAACCTCACGACCCTTCATAGGCTCCTGGTCATGGACCTTGAGATCACAAGGAAGTGGAAGAAGAGGGCGGTGTATAGCCAACCTAGGATCAAGTGGGGAGCCTTGACGGAAGCCAAAGCGCAGGAGTTGGGGGTTAAGCCGCTGACTATGGGGGCTTGGAGAAGTAGTGGGGATGCAAGCGCTATGTGGACCACGACTGTGCAGTGCATTAAGGAAGCTGCTAGAGAGGTATTAGGGATCTCGAAGGGCTACTATGGTGGTCACAAAGGAGACCCGTGGTGGAATAGAGAGGTGCAAGGAAAAGTGGAGACCAAGAAGGTGGCGTATCTAAAGCTAGGGGAAAGTGTAGACGAGGAGGAGAAGAGGGGGGATAGGGAGCGCTATAAGTTGGCTAAAAAGGAGGCGAAGTTAGCATTTATCGCGACCAAGACTACAGCTTTTGGTCGTTTGTATGAAGAACTCTAGGGCCGAGGTGGAAATAAAAGGTTATTCAGGTTAGCCAAGGTGAGGGAACGGAAGGCTCGTGACTTGGACCAAGTGAAGTGCATCAACGACGAAGATGTTAGAGTTTTGTTGGATGAGGGGCTTATCCGTCGGAGATGGCAGACCTACTTCCATAATCTCTTGAGCGAGCAGGGGGACAGGAACATTGTACTGGGTTATTTGGAACTCTCTGAGAGTAGTTGTGACATTGGGTATTGTACTGGGTGATTTGGAACTATCTTAGAGTTGATGAGGGGGCCATGCGTAAGATGAGCAGGGGCAAAGCGGTCGGGCAGGATGAAATCCCGGTGGAGTTTTGGAAGAGTGCGGGCAAAGCGGGCTTGGAGTGGCTCACTAGGTTATTTAATGTCATTTTTAGAACGAAGAAGATACCCGAAGAGTGGAGGTAGAGAACGATGGTTCCTTTATAAAAAAACAAGGGTGAAATTATCGGGGTATCAAGCTGCTTAACTATACTATGAACGTTTGGGAGAGGGTGGTAAAGCTAGGGGTGAGGAGGAGTGTGTCTATTTTAGAGAACCAGTTCGGGTTTATGCCGGGGCGTTCAACTACAGAGGTCATTCACCTCGTTAGGAGATTGATGGACAATATAGGGAGAGGAAGAAGGACTTGCATATGGTGTTCATGGACTTAGAAAAGGCGTACAATAAAGTCCCGAGGGAGGTTTTGTGGAGGTGTTTGGAGGCTAGAGGTGTACCTGTTGCCTACGTTAGGGTGATTAAGGACATGTATGATGGAGCAAAGACCCGAGTGAGGACAGTGGAAGAGGACTCGAACCATTTTTCGATCATGATGGGGTTGCACCAGGGGTGGACACTCAGCCCTTTTTTGTTTGCCCTGGAGATGGACATACTAACGCGCCATATCCGAAGGAGGTGCCGTTGTCAAATGTTATTTGCAGATGATATTGTATTGATTGACGAGACACGAGGCGGTGTGAACGCGAGGTTAGAGGTGTGGAGGCAGACTCTGGAATTTAAAGGTTTCAAATTGAGTAGGACCAAGACAGAATACTTGGAGTGTAAGTTTAGTGGTGAGACTCGGGGAGGGGAAGAGGAGGTGAGGCCGGACTCGCAAGCCATCCTAGGAGATGAAGTTTTAAGTACCTTGGGTCTATTATAAAGGAGATAGGGAGATTGATGAAAATGTCATATATCGTATTGGGGGTGCAATGGATGAAATGGAGACTCGCTTCTGGTGTTTTGTGTGACAAAAAGGTGCCACCAAAACATAAAGGTAAGTTCTACAGAGTGGTGGTCAGATCGACTATGTTGTATGGGGCTGAGTGTTGGTCAGTTAAGAGAGCCCATGTCCAGAAGATGAAGGTAGCAGAGATGAGAATGTTGAGATAGATGTGCGGCACACCAGGTTAGATAGGATTAGAAATGAGGTTATTCGCGACAAAGTGGGTATGGCCCCTATTGGGGACAAGATGCGGGAAGCGAGGCTTAGGTGATTTAGACATGTGAGGAGGAGAAACACAGACGCCCCAGTGAGGAGGTGTGAGAGGTTGACATTGGAGGGCCTATGGAGAGGTAGAGGTAGGTCCCAAGAAGAAGTGGGGAGAGGTGATTAGGCAAGACATGGCGCAGCTTCAGTTGGCCGAGGACATGACCCTTGATAGGAAGGTGTGGAAGCCGAGGATTAGGGTAGTAGGGTAGGTGGTCTAGATTGTTCATACTGGTAGTATTAGTACGCACTCTCGCATTTTGTTGGTATTAGGTTTTTATGACTACCTGTCGCTTTTTTTCATTTTTGTCATCTTAATATCTTGTTGCTTTTTATGCTGCTTTTACATGGCTTCTTGGTGTTGTCCCTTCTTGTCTATCTTTTCATTAATGTGGTGCTTATGCTTTCCTGAGCCGAGGGTCTATTGGACACAGCTTCTCTATCTTCACAAGGTAGGGGTAAGGTCTGCGTACACACTACCCTCTCCAGACCCCACTATGTGGATGGGTATGTTATTGTTGTTGTTGTTGTTGATGAACATTATCTAGGATATATAATTTCTCACCGCAACAGAATGACCATTCAATCTAGTGATGCAAAAACATACATAACAAAGGGTATACAAGATAACAAATTAGGCCACCATCTTAGCAGACCAGAAGATATAGGAGAGTAAAACTGTAAAGCAATATAACACACCTTTCCAAATCAAAAAGTGTTCCTTCTTCTGTTCCTTGAAATAGATCCTCTACTGAAGAGTCAGCAGCGCAATATAGGCAGCAATGATGATTGTACAATTCATCGATGAGGGTGATAAACCTTCTTGCCTGAGAAGTAAAAAAATTATATCCAACACTAACATCAAAAATAGCCCCCCAACATAGAAGCATGACCATAGAAGTACTAAGATCTCAAAAAGAAATAGCACTAAGATCTTAATCTGTTTTACATTAGTTAGCATGTTTACAGATGGAATATTGAAGATGTTACCTTGTCGCGGATACGCATGCTCATAATAGGAATATCAGAAATGAAAACAGTGTGATAGTTTTTAGCCACCGCAATGTAATCTGCTGCTCCAAGCTGAAAATGTCCACACATTAGATTAAATAAGCACTCCGTTACAAGGTCAAAGTTAAAGATACAGTCTTGTTCTTGTTCATTGATGAAGAGGTGAAAAAACTTTAGCAAAACAGAAATGCAACATGAAATACAAATTCAAGGTCAAGCTGACTACTACCATACTTTATCTAAATTTAAACGACCTTAGAGCTAGGACATCACTGAACTTCTACTTATTAGCTCGACTTTTTGTCTCCTCTATAGTTCTAGCGTTGTTTAAGTCCAGTTTAGATGGAATTACACGAAAACGGTCAAAGCATATGAAAGCAAACTTCCAGAACTCTACAGCCAACTATAGACATAATCAGAGGTTAAAACAAGTTGAATCCTCTATCCAAACCAGAATTAATGACCAGGGTATCCACCTAAAACCTGAAAGACGAGCCAAAAGCCTCCAGAAAAGAAATGACAAGTTCTACAGTCAGTAATATAGGTAATCGAGTACAGCAGTATAGATAGTTCAGTGTCCTCTTATCCTTTATTTTTTTGTAAGAACATCTAATTTGCTTAAAATTTGGCTTCTTTTGCACCTGTTCTTTTAATTTTGTCCAGGCCATGGTTATTAGTTTTGACAAATCCGTAGATCATTTACTCAGTAAGCTGCTTGCTTATCTGCAGGTCCAGGCACCAAACCGAGCTGAGTAGAGCCTAAGCTGGCTCTTATGTGTTTTCAGTTCATCTGTCACTAACTTAAATTAAGATTAATTTTTTCAAATGTCAGAAAACGGAATAGATATTTCTATATTATAATATATGGAGCTTTAGCAGGGAATGTTATCGTTACGCGTGAAACAATTTTCATTGAATTTCACGAATATCTTGAATCACCTGGATTAAAAATTTTAATCACAATTCATGTCACCACAAGCTAGCTTAAGTTACAGTATAATTAAAAGCTCATCACATTATATAAGTAAAATACAAGTAAATTTTGATTCATAAATAATTTTTTAAGATGGAATAAGGCGTCCACTCCTACTTACATGATAGACTGTCATATCAAATGGCTAACCCAGATCTTATTTCAATATTCAAATGGAAGTCAAGAAGCTTGACAAGTGCTTATATCTGACTGATATAAATAAGTGTGTATTAACCATGAAGAGAAATGGCAAAAGCACAAATAAATAGATAAGAATAAATCTCTCCAATTCACAGTTCGTTTTTTCTCCAGTATAAGCAAGTTATACAGAGAAAAGAAAAGGAAAATTCTGACTGACAAGAGCATAATACCGGCCGACCACAGAGATATTCAAAGGTGAACCGTGCCACCCCATTGCAGCTCTCAGGAACTTCCAATATTCTGATAGAAAGCAAAGGATTATGATATGACAGATTCAAGGGCTCTTTCTGACTTGGAAAAGATCAAGGGTAAATTAAAAATACCTTCCAAACATCACAGGAATAGTCTGTGAAGTGATGCTTCCTCTGGCCTCTTTACTGATCTTATTCCAAATATCCTCAAATTCTCGTTTAGTGTTGCTATTAAGAGGCCAAATGTAGTGGACCTGCAAATTAGTCTCCCTTAATAATCCATGATGTACAAAGTTATATTTAATCAATCTTAATCGTTCAGCCTTTTTTTGGTAGATTTGGCACTGGTTACACTAAATTCTTCATGTTTCTTCTCACAAGTCCTACTCCCAACCTTGGAGACATGTGGCTTCTTAAGGGTGACAAGAGAGAGGCTTGCTTTTACTTTTTACAATTGGATTTATTTATCAGATTAGACAGGAGACAAATCGCAAATATATGAGCACATATCGAGTTTGATAATCAGGAATAGAAAGAGGTAAATTTCATTAAATCTTGCCTGGTCTATAGATCTCTGAGCAATAAGGCGGCGATAATCAACTTCACTTCCAATTAGAACTGTTTCACAGTGCTTCTCAAGGTTTTTTAGCAGCTTCTGAAAGATCTCCTTTTGCATACCATCCTGAATAACAAAGAAATGTCACAAATAAATACTTATATCAAAAAACAAAAAGTCACAAGTAATATAACAATGTTTCAAGCACTTTGAATCAGAGACTGCCATTATATTCATCTTCCAAGTTCCAAGTCAAAACTTGCAACAAAATCAAGCGAGGTGATTTAGAAAATGCAAATGGAATACTTTTCGAGAGTGAAAAAGAATACTGCATTGCTTTTCCAGAAGAAATACTTGAAATGCACCTGGTTTAAGTCCGTTGGAGCACGATTACTGGTTGCCACCAGAACAGTTCCAGTACTCAACAATCTACTAAGAATTCCAGATAATGCCACAATAGCAAAAACATCAACTGTCTGTCACCACACAAAAAAAGGTAATCTTCAGTCTGATTCATTTCGCAACACATGACCCCAGCACAAATAGGTTGCTACAACTTTTTCAAAAGTATTGCCAACTTAATGTTGTCATTCCACAAAATAAATAGAGAAGAAGATTGAGACGGCTCTAGCAAATAATGGCAGACTTCCAGATATACTGGATGGTGTATTTTTAACAATAACAAAAAACAGATTGAATGAGACAAAATATAATACTGAAGCTGAGGTTTACTGTAACTTCTTATTCTGTTCTTTGGATCGACTGTATCTGATAAAAATCATAAAGACAGCTCCTGAAGATGTGAAGTTGGCAAAAACCTAGTACGTTTCTCGTACTTAAGTTCAGTAACAACATAATGTGTGGTGGTAAGGTCAGAAAAGTTCCGGTAAACAAAATCTAACCATGTTTACCTGTATTTCATCAAAGCAAAGGATGCTAGCACCTCTCCTACGACCTGCCTGGTTAACAAGAAACTTGTCAGCTACGTCCAAAAGAATGTTTTTCATCTGCACCTCTTGCTTATATCTTTCTTCAGCAGCTATCCATTCTTTAACTTTTGAATCAAAAGGAAGATTCATGACCCAACCAGAAATACTTGACTGCAGAGACTTTTGTTCCATCTGAGTCTTCCAAATTTTATGCATATGTTCATTAATTTCAAGCATAGCCTGGCATATGCAACATGTGGAAAAAAATCAGTAAGTACAGTAGGTGACAACTCTTGTGATCACAGAGCAGAGTGACTGGATTGTTTGACCATTTCAAGTATTGAAGTGCATGACATAGGCAGATTAACATGAGTAGATATAGAAAAACCAACACATAATGCTTTGTCCATTCAATAAGCATGCTTCATACAGGTTTCAATCCTGAGTTTCTTGAAAACAGAGAGACCTTGGCGAACTACTCGAGACTCGACAGTAATCAGATATAGACCAGATGATTCTTTTTCTTCAGGAACCCATACTAGCGTGGCCCATATTATGCCGACCAACTTCATGCCAGCAACAATGATTGAAAAAATCAATATCTTTTATGACTCTTAAGATAATTTCATCATAGAAGCAATGTGGTGGAATAGGACCAGAAGATATAAACAAATCCAGTAGCCCATGCAGGTGCCAAGAGGGTTTTAACGTTTCATGCGTCAACTCCAATATGCTTCACCTCATATCACATGGAACTCTTACTCATTCTTAAGCAGCTATTTGTTATCAGCTTCAGACAACTACCAGTTATTTTCTTTTCGCATCAAAACAATGTCGGTCAACTACATGTCATCTACGTGTGGTTTTTGGATAGACAGTTAGTCTTGCGTTGCAAGTTGTCAAGCTTGACCTGTGAAATTTTGCTTATAGACACTAGTGAAGAAGTGCAATTCAGGATAAGACAGACTAAAATGTTTCAGAAAACTGAGATGAAAGTTTCTCATTGCATATACTGAACCTGACAAGTATTGGGATGAAATGGCCCTGAGAGCGTGGAACGATAGGGCTCATATAGCCGGCCCCAACTAGTTTGGTTTGATGAGTAGTTGATCAATTGATTGATTGATGTGTAGAATGCGACAAATCAAGTCAAAATATAAAGCCAAACAAGCACTCGCCTCGTGAAAGTGAAACCTTCTTCGATGTTTCACAATTCCATCACTGGCCTTATAAAACATATCCATAAGCATTGTCTTCCCTACATGATGTCCAATATATAGTCAGATTTTCTTATGTCTGCAAGTAAAGCATGGCTGATACTGATCGTGAATAGAAGCTAACACCTAAAACATTTACTGGTGGCAAATGTTCATCATAATGGAAAATGAGGATGAGATGAATTTGTACAGCATGTATGAACTACCATGCAACATATATAAACAGGAAGCAATTGTACCACTCCCAACATTGCCATATAGGTATAGTCCTTTTGGGGCTGGAGGAGCAGCAGGACGGCGACCGACTAGTGAGTCTAACTTCTTCTCGCGATTAAGATATGAAACCCATTTCCCGACTCCCTCTTCTACATCTTCAGCTTTCCTGAGTCAAAAAGATAATGGTAATTAAACCACTGACAGTGAAGAAGAAGAAGGAAATGAATCTTTACTTTAAAATAATGGCAGTGACATACTTTCTTTTTTTTATTCTTTAAATTAGTAAAAAATTCTGTTAAATCACTCAGATACATACATTGTCCATATCTTTTACAATGCTCTTCCTCAACCAAAAGTTTAAATTTCTTTTAAAAGAATAACTTGAAGGACCACAATGATGGTATAGATGAGTGATGAATGTGTAAACATTTCCTCACAAGGTACGGGTAAGGTCTGCGTACACACTATCCTCCCAGACCCCACGGTGTGGGATAATACCGGGTATGTTGGTGGTGGTGGTGGTGGTGGTGGTGAATGTGTAAACATTGTTATTTCTTTTGAATAGGATATATGCAACAAGGAAATTCATTACACAATAAACAGTCTAAAAAAATAAACTGGACCAACTCAATAAGAAAAGAGAATGTGATAAACCACCAATCAATGCATACGAAGTATCAAGAAGTAAGATCACCTTATCCCTTTAATTCCTTGATGGGTCTCTTTGAGAACCAAAACAATTTCTCTCACTTTGTGTAGAAAAACAAACTTTTTTGTTTTAAAGTGAAGAAACTATGACCAACAAAAACTATTGCATGGAAAGCATTTCCATAAGAATGTTGAAAATGCACACTCACCGAGACATCCACCTTTGGAAAATATTGCGTGATTTGTTTATTGGTGTAAATGCACCTTGTTGTTTGGCCTCAGCTTCCTCCGTAAGAAGCTTACGCCTCTGATTTTCCCTATTATGCTCCCATTGTGCAAGTTTTGCCTAAAGATGGAAATAAAAAACAAAGCCTTAGGACGACACTGAATCGATGACTTCAATTAAGTTCGTTATCACTATATAAAACTCACATGATATTCCTCCATGTCCTTTTCATATTGCTCCAGCCTTCCAAGCAGATTTTCTAGTTCAGAAGCAACTTTTTCCTGGTAAGGATCGTGCTGCAGCTTCCCCTGATCAACAAGACTCCTATAATGTGCAAGTAGTCCTGAAAAAGGGAGCAGCATTACTTTGAAATATAGAACAAGTAAGAAAGATCGACAAGAAGAGTAAAGTAACCAGCCAAACTGGCGCACGGTTTTTTTTCTGTTTAGTCATGTATTCATCAGATATCAACATGGAGCACAGTTCAGACTCAAGTCTCTACAATTCTCATTATGTATACATGTAATATTAATTAGAGGAATCTTGCTTCAAACATAGTAGTTGCTATGAGTAATAATCGAGAAAAAGAACCGGTTATAGACTAGACCAAAATATTTCAGCAGGAAATATAGTATGAAATATTTTATCAGCAAGAACAATATGTTCTAGATTTCTCTTATCATTTATTTGGCAATATAAGGAATCTATGCACAAGATATTTATAGACGTTACACTTGCCAAATAATAGCTAAAAGTGTTAATGTCTTGTGCTGGGTTTTTCTAGTTGTTAAGCAAAATACCGATGTGTCATTTGTCACGGTATAACTTATAATGGCACTCCGTTAACTATTCATCAACTTAAAGGGGGAAAAGCTAAATAGATAGCTGAAGCTAATTGGAGGAGCAGATCCAATTCACACTCAAATTTTAAACCAAGAACAAAACTTAAAGTTTTCAACTTCCTCAAGCATTGCACGTCCACAATCATAGTGTTCTAACTTCTAAGAACTTCACCACGCATGGTTTTGTCAAGGTATGATAGGGAGGGAAAAGAGAAAAGAAAGAGGCAATCCAACCATGAAAACTGCCTTGTTCACATAGAGAATAGAGCTTTCTGCTAGTGCCTTGTGAATGGAACTCCATACTCTCAAGCATTAGCATCTCCAACGTTCAATGATAAGCTGAGGTTTAAAGCAATGAGTCATAATTTCGAGAACACGTGTAGGCGCATTATATAAACCTAATCTAGGTGGCACCCAAGGATGTGACCTAGTGTTCAATAAAGTGGGGAGAGTACCATGAGGTCTTAGATTTATTTATTTGACTACACAAGGTGAGCAGAGTTATCCAGTACCTGTGCTGGTGGGAGTAGTAGGTACCTAGTGGTGTAGTCAAGGTGCACGCAAGCTGGCCTAGAAACCACCATCATAATGTAAAGAAAATGGGAATTGGCTAAGAAAAGGAAGTGAATTTCCCTCTTACATCCTAAAATATACCGATTTATCTTTCCCCAGCTCTAGCTCAATTTGATTGGAAGTGAAGTGAACTCACATTAGATTGATGAAAAACTAGTACAATTCATTTAATTACAGTATGTAAATTAAATAATCCCATAACAAACTCTTGGTCCAATTTCCATCAGATCCTATAAATCATCAATAATTGTTACACAGACACCTGAATTCAAAGCTTATTCACTAGAAAATGGAAAAAACAAAGAAGCTGAAAGAATTAGGGGAAGGGACTAACCAGGATTGTTGGAGGGAGAAGCGGAATTGCAGTAAAAGCGAAGAACATTATTATTACTGCTGTTGCTGCGGAATTTGGAGGATCTATGAGCCAATCCAATAGAAACAAAAACAGAAAGCTTTCTCATTTGCACAACCCCTTTAATTTTGCTAATTACGTTTTTTTTTTTTTTAACGGAGATGGAGGAGAATGAGGTTCGTTAGAAAAGTGCGCCAATTTGTTGAATGCGTAGAGAACAGATGAAAGAAAAGGACAGACGTGGCCATACGGGGATCCAATCGTTTTTGTCTTGGCATGACGTCGTCTGTGTTTATTGAAACACATTAAGTAAACCTTTATAGTTAGGCATGGTTCGCTTTGGATCGGTTTTTTCCTAAAAAGAAATCAAATCAAGTAAGTCGGTTTTTCAAATATTAGAACCAAATCAAACCAATTAAGTCGGTTTTTCTCGATTCGGTTTATGTCGGTTTTTCGGTTTTTTCGGTTATTTGTCGGTTTTTTCTTAAATATAAGACATACACTACCAAACACATATTCCGGCAACCACATTTTCAATGTAACACTATCAAATCAATTGCCCTTTGAGAAATATATTATTTACCAAGATATATTGATGATAATTGAAAAAATAATGATGAATAATTTAAGGACTCAATTAAAAATATGTTATTTTTAACACGAAATGGATTCTTACTCTAAACAAAAGAAAACTACCAATCAAACTAGAATGTAAAGGTAAAGAACTATACTAAAAGTGCAAACTATTAGCATTTACCATAATTTTTTTGAAACTTTGTATAACAATATACATATATATAGGTGTAATAATAAATTTGAAATAGCTACTCCTACAGTCGGTTTGGTTCGGTTTTTTTCTGATTAAAACCAAAACCAAACCAAATTTGATCGGTTTTTAAAATTCAAAACCAAACCAAACAAAAAAGTATCGGTTTTTTGACCGGTTTGGTTTAGTTTTCGGTTTGGTTCGATTTTTCGGATTTTTATGAGCACCCCTATTTCTAGTTTCTACTTTGGGTAATTTATTACTCAAACTAATCATGAGCGGAAAAAAATCTTAAACTAATCTAATTATTTTCTTATGCACCAATAATAATGCTTAATTTTGCAATCTACAGGAATTTGAGTTCTTATTTCAAGGCATTTTTCACTTCATTAATCACCACTCCGCACTTCTTAGATTTTAATATGTATAATTTATAGTAATACAAGAATTATACTACAAAATTCTTATTAAAGGTTTGGAAATATTGAGTCAAAATTGGAGAAGTAGTTTTATCATTTTAAATACTCACACCAAATATTATTAATGTTGATTTTATTTTTATTTTATCCCACATACAGTAATGTGTAGATCTATGCATAAACTATGAGGTCGTTTGATAGAGTGCATTACAGAAAATAATGCATGCATTGGCTTTGTGTATTAGCAATACCTTATTTGGTACACTTTTTCAAGTTATGTTTAACTAATACAAGCATCAGTTATACACCCTATTTGGTATTATCCTATGTATAGCTAATGCACAGAAAACCACGGTATTAGCAATACCAAGGGTATTAATGCTTGCATTAGCATGGTTAAAGATAAAATTATCCTTAAAGTCCCTTAAAACTAAAGAATATGGAGGGCATTTTTGTAAACAGTAATTTTTATAAAAATTATGCAATGCATTTTAATTTTTAATACACCATACCAAAACAATGGATAAGAAATAATCTCTGCGTAACTAATGCTTGCATTACTAACGCATGCATTACTAATCTTTGCATTACTTTATACACCTTATTCAGCATTATTCTTACACACCCTACCAAACGACCCCCTGTGTTTAGTAATACATTATACTTTCATTGTTTTTTTAGAAGTGATGCATAAATGCATATGGGAAACCAAATAATCACATAAGTTAAAGTTTTATTCCAAAAACTAAACCTTGTATTAATTATTCAATATTTGCATTAGTAATGTATCATTTTTGTACATGAAATCAAAAAGTAACATTAGTCAGGCAATACTTCATGATTATTTTCTCGTATACAAAGGAACTTGTAGTGTAAAATAATGGTGTATGTATTAACAATAATAATGCATACATGCAAAAGAAAGAGTGACAAAAGTATCATTTATATATCATTCATTCAGTTAACTGTATCTCATATTCTTATTTACTATCTCTGCCAACAAACTTTTGTTAGTGAATTTATGAAAGAATGATAAAAATAACAGCTTGAAAGTTTCATATTAGAGAAAGACAAAATCATATATTAGCGTTTCTCGCCATTGATGGCATCTAACTAGATGAATCATTTGCCCTCCAAAACAAAGCTATTCTGTTCACTTCACAAACCCATCAGCAGGAAACGAGCAGCAGAGCAAAACTGCTTATCTCTCCTCCAACTCTGCAATTCTCTTCCAAAACTCCTTCAACTCCAATCCCATATCTTCAAATTGGGCCTACAAAATAACCCACTTGTCCTCACTAAATTCACCTCTATTTCCTCTGACCTCAACGCCATTACCTATGCTTCATCATTTATTTTTTCCACATATGTCGAACCCCATTTCTTTGATGTCTTTCTTTTCAACACCATTATCAGAAGTTACGCTGTAACTAGTGATTTAAAGCATAATGCTTTGTGTTTGTATGGTAAAATGTTAAGTTATGGTATTTGGCCTAATAAATTTACGTACCCTTTTGTTCTTAAGGCTTGTGCTGGTATTGGTGAGTTGAAATTAGGCCAGATTGTTCATGGGTCGGTGGTGAAACTTGGGTTTCATGATGATTCTCATGTTTTGAATACTATGGTTCACATGTACTGTAGTTGTGGTGGTGGGGTTGAGTACGGGCGGAAGGTGTTTGATGAAATGCCTAACTGGAATTCAGTAGGGTGGAGTGCTATGATAGGTGGTTATGTGCGATGGGGTTTGTCTAGTGAGGCTGTAGAGTTGTTTAGAGAAATGCAGGTTGCTAGGGTAGCACCCGATGAAGTTACGATGGTTTGTTTGTTGTCTGCGTGTACGGACTTGGGTGCCCTCGAGCTAGGGAAGTGGCTCGAAGCATATATCGAGAGGGAGAACGTTCCGAAGAGTGCTGTTCTTTGGAATGCTCTAATTGACATGTTTGCGAAATGTGGTGATGTTGATAAAGCTTTGAGTTTGTTCAGGAGCATGAGTCAAAGGAATATTGTTTCTTGGACTTCTGTAATAGATGGTATGGCGATGCATGGCCGGGGAGCTGAGGCTGTTTCATTATTTGAGGAGATGAAGAAAGATGGGGTTGTACCTGATGATGTTTCCTTTATTGGGTTACTTACTGCCTGTAGCCATTCGGGTTTAGTTGAGCAAGGTAAGGGATACTTTTATTCGATGACAAAGGAATTCGGGATTTCACCAAAGATAGAACACTATGGATGCATGGTTGATCTGTTATGCAGAGCTGGACTTGTTCAAGAAGCATTGGATTTTGTTCAGAGAATGCCCATTAAACCAAACCCAGTAATTTGGAGAACACTTATTACTGCTTGTCGTGCTCATGGTGAGCTGAAGCTTGGTGAAAAAATAACAAAAGAGTTGATAAAACATGAGCCTACGCATGACTCTAATTACGTACTGCTTTCTAACATTTATGCAAAAATGTTTTCTTGGGAGAAGACGACCATGATTAGGGAAGTTATGGTGAAGAAGGGAATGAGAAAGGTTCCAGGGAGCACTATGATTGAGCTGTACAATGAAATCTATGAATTTGTGGCAGGAGATAAAAGTCATAGTGACTACAAGATTATTTTTCAGATGGTGGATGATATTGGGAAGGAGATTAGCAGAGCTGGATATATTGCTTCAACATCAGAAGTGCTACTTGATATTGATGAAGAAGATAAAGAGGGTGCTTTAAATAGGCATAGCGAAAAGCTTGCTATTGCATTTGCTCTTATGAAGACGCCTCCTGGGACTCCTATCCGGATTGTGAAGAACTTACGAGTCTGTGAAGATTGCCACTCTGCAACTAAATTCATTTCAAAGACTTACAAGCGAGAAATATTGGTCAGGGACAGGAACCGATTTCACCGCTTCATAGATGGGGTTTGCTCATGTAAAGACTTCTGGTAGCTTAATGTGCTTGAAGCTGTAATCAATCAATCATGGCAAGCCAGGAGGTCCTTTGCTTATGAGCATTGATAGCTGAGCGGATTATCCAATATGCATAATCTTCTTGTATAAATGATGGAACTAAAAGTATGATGCTACAAAAAAAAGACCTTTTGGGACGTCCAAAATCCAGAAAACCTGTGGGACATCATCTTGGCTGTGTTTCACCTCAGAGTTTCGTTGTATCTTTGTCTATCTGTGGAGGCATTGCTTGGGTGACATGTAGGATGTTGCTAATCAGGGCATGGTTGGCTTCCTTAAACGTCGTCATGAAGGCAGGTACACACAATTGGTTCTCTTTGACTTGTGGCGTGACAGCAAACCTGAGCACAGGTGACGGTTGCATAAGCATTGTACAATTGACAAACAAAATAGTGCTCATAACAGTAGTTGAAGTACACATAGTAAATTTATCTTAATTCATTAAGTTGCTTTGAGAAAGGGAGCCTTGGCGCAACAATAGAGTTGGTGTCGTGTGACCAGGATGTACTTGTTCAAGTCGTGGAAACAACTTCTTACAAAAATATAAGGTAAGGCTGCATGTAATAGACTGAATATGGTTCGGCCCTCCCAGGACCCCATGCAACGCAGTAGCTTTGTGCATTGGGCTGCCCCTCAAATAAATGCTTTGTGCGGTTAAATGTTGTATTTGAAAATGCTTTTGCGTAAATTGTAACGGAGGAAAATTCAGGAACTTGATCCTCATTTTACTGTAAACCCATTTTTCTTAGATTGAGAATATGATATGATCTAAGGCATTATAGTTTGTTTGATGAAGTAAATTTGGTAAACGACTATCAAAGCTATTCATTCTTTTAAGATGCATTTGAAATGATTTAAGATCATGATCCGACTAGTAGGATTCTTTTTCCACATTCAATCCACTGCCCTAATTTGAGGGAGAAATTAAAAAATAGCCAGATTTACAAGTGGTCGTTCAAAAATAGCCCAGTTTCAAAAGTAATGAAAAGTTAGCCACTTTTCATGTAAAGATAAATCTGAGCGAAAACACTGTTCAAAACCCGGAAAATACGCCAGTATATTATGCTGGAGTTCCAGCATAAGTATACTTGAACTCCAGCATATTATACTGGAGTTCCATCAAAGTATACCGGTCCAGTATAATATGCTGGAAGTTCATACACAAGTGCTCGAATATCCAGTATATTATGGTGGAACTTTCCGTGTGTTGGAGTTCTAGCATAATATGCTGGAAGTTCATACACAGGTGCACCGAACTCCAGTATATTATTCTGGACCGGTTTCTGTTGCAGCAAAATAGTGGTTATTTTTTATTGACTTGGTAAACGCTGGCTATTTTTAAATGACCAGTCCGAAAACTGGCTAGACCGTGCTATTTTTACCTAATTTGATGGTTATGCAGCAAACATTGAATTAGCTTGTCATCTATAAATTTAGTAAAATCTCTTCTTTCTTTTTTTTCTTAAAATTGAAAGGAAACAGAGTCATATTTTGTTAAAAACGCACACTACAGTTTACTCAATTAGTCAAATACGGGAAAAATGCTTTTCTTTGGAGCGTAGTCCTAAGACCACATAGGATAGTGACAAGAATAGTCTTCTTTGTATAATGTACATTGGGATCATATTATTTTCTTGCAAGTGTAATTGTCGAAGAAGCCCCAGTTCGGATCATTCTATGTTGTATCAAGTTACTAGGATTCAATAAAAACAATTGATTATCAAAGTTAAAAGTCCATCAATCACATTGAAGTATCTAAACACACAACTTGAAGAAAAATCGTGGTTTCAGATACCCAGTCAAGTCATAAGATGGACTAGACTCCAAAATTCGCTGTTACTTCAATTGTTCACAAACAATAAGTGACTAAGGTAGTAAATTCAGCAACAACAAAAAAATTGTAAGTTTCGGTAAAAGTTGGCAACATTTGTGGTTTAAAGTTTAACTTTGATGCAAGAATCATCACTTCAATTGCATTAAAGTGTGTTATCAGTCAGTAGAAAGAGGAAAACGATAAAAGTATCCTGATAAAGATAAGATTCCCATGAACTTTATGGCATCCATATACTAGAGAGAAGACCACTGTGGGTAGCAAATTGAAATTAGAAATATGCAGAACAAAGTAAGCTAAATCTGTAGATCTCTTGGGACATCCAAGTGTGACACAAAAAATATGCCTCAATCTCCAAGCAAAGGCAAATTGGGATCTGACTATATGAATCTTCATCGTTCATGTCGCTTCATTTAATCTAAACGGAAAAATAACGAAATAGCTTGGTGAATTTTAAGTTGCCTCTCATTACATTACTTGCAATTTCTCCACTCAAACACTGCATAGTTTACTTGCCTTTGCTGCTAGAGTCAGAGAACAAAAATTGCTAGCTTACATACAGAGTGGAGGAAGAGGAAAAATGAAAATCTAGTGGCAGAATATAGAAACAGCTATTGAGCTATCTAAAATATTAACACTAACCATAATATATGAATTTAATTTGCAGTCAAAGCTGCTAAGACCTTTGAATATCCCAAAAATCCTATATATGAAAAAAGAAAAGTTAATTTATCAAAAAACAGTAACAGATCATCCAGCCAACATACCTAAATCCCAAGATCCATCAAAGAGCAAAACCCATCTTTTCCACACACCAAAAAAAAAAAAAAAAAAAAAAAGACCTACTTCATGCTATGCAAAACTAAGTTAATTACAGCATACCCTTTTGTCAATATTCCCTATTTCATCAACCAAAACTTCAAATTTAGTCTTGTGAATCACCCTTCTTTCCTGATCCACTCTGTTCTCTCTCAGTCAACAATATCCCACTTTCCTCATCTTCTTGCTGAGACTTCTTCTCTACTTCATTTGCTTTCAATGCTTGCAATTTCTGATGATTATAATAAGCAACTCCCAGGAATGCTAATCCATATCCAATCAAATTCACTGGGGTCACTGTATCCTTAATTACTGACCAAGAAAATGCAATAAGCAGCCAATCTTTAACCACCCCACCAATATTCATAGTCAAAGCTGAAGTCTTTCCCACTACCAAGAATACAGCCAAGTTCAATGCAAATGCACATAATGAATTACTACCAAAAATCACAAAATCAAATTTGAAAGAATTACTTGCTCTCAAAATTGGAAGCTCCACAAATATCCAAGGAATTGACAAGAAAACCAAACAACTAGGAGCAACATAGTATAAAGTAGCTATAGGGTTAAAACTAATTCCCTTTGAATTCAACAAGATTTGAACCATAACCAACCTAGTTGCTTCAACCAAAACAGCTAGCAACTGAAGCAAAACACCCCAAGAATCATATTTTGCTTCACCGTAAGCAGCAATAGCAACACCAACTGAAATAGCCAACATGTTACACATAGTTGAATTCTTGAAAGTGTCTTTTTTGAACAAGATTCCAATCGTGTAAACAGCAACTGGCATAAGGGCTTTGAGCATTTGGATGAATGAAACAGAGAGGTAAATATAAGCAGAATTTGAGAGCCATAAGGAAAGAGAGTAAAGTGCACCAATGGGGAGTACGCATGTAAAGTACACGTGGCGGGACAAGGTTACAGGTTCGACAAAGTTAAGGATACGTACGAGGAAGAAAGCTAGTGATGAACAAAAGGCCATGTGAATCATTGTAAGGGAAATAGGGAAAGGCCAGTTGTAGAGTTTTTTGTCAAGAATATATTTGTTGTATACAATTACTGCGGAAGAGAGGACGATCCAGATTCCTAAGTAGGTGTAGGAAATAATTATCTTCTTCATTACTCCGCCGGAGAGGGTGGCGCCACCTTTGCCCGCCATGGTGGCGGTTGACGGCGGAGGAAGTGGTGGTGAGAGTTAATAGAGAGATTTGTGCTGTGTATAGAGTTTGAGAAGATGGGGGAAAAGTGAAGGACTGACTTAGATTTTATGTACAAGTCTTGTTTTGCTTTTCGAGTTCAATTCTAATTACGGTAAATGTTATCTAATAGAATTAGGATTTAGGATACTTAGAAACAATTACCAAGATAGGTATATGCCAGATTACATTATTACATTGAGTCTGTAAAAGTCTTTTATATTTTTAAAAAATTACACGTGTTTTTTGAACTGATACTTCGATATTTACTAGGAATTGGGGACCATAGTATACCTTGTAGTTCTGAGTTTATATCTTCTAGTAAAATTAATATTATACAGTAAAGTGATCTTTATCTCGGAAAGAAAAGGTTGGAATGACAGTTAAAAAGTACAACTCAAAGAGGAAAATCAGTTGATACCTTTTATTATAAACAAAAACGGGAGAAGAATATTGAAAAGGGGTTGGTCGAGATGGAACGAGTCCATTTAATACAGTGAAGACAAAATTCAAATAGACGAGAGTGGTGGGAGTTATACAGAGAGTTTGGACTGTGTTTTTGAGGGGATGAGAAAAAGTGAACAATTTAGATTTTTTTTATGTAGAAGTCTTAGTCTAGGTGGTGATGTGGATAATAGTGGTGTATGGTTTAATGGAAATTGGCAGAGTTATAGTTTTGATTGTTTCCCTGTTCTTGTGTGGAATTTTTTTTTCTTTCTGGGATTTAAAGATGGATCTGCCCCTGCGGGATGGAGCTAACAGAAGTTTTTTTAAGAATTCAAGAGAAGGTCACGACGAAACGAGTCGTTTATCATTACGATAGGTGTCAAGTAAAAGTGCAGTGATGTATGACCTGATCAATTCGATCAGGCACTCGCCATCTATTTTCATTGTTCAAATCTTTGTTGTTGACAACATGAAAAAACCAAAAGCTCTGCCCTCCCTCTCTATCTATCCAGTATCCGAAGATATGGAAAGCGATGTTTTTATGTCAGCAACAGAAGCCCAAGCTTATGGAATTGTTGATCTTGTAGCGGTTGAATAAAAATAACACGGATTTCGCGCAAATCAATGAGAGAATAATCCTAAGGAGTAAAAGTTAATGTATTTCGAGTTAAATTCTAGTTATGAGCAATGTAATCTGATATAATTTCATCATGGTATCGGATTGAATCATCACTTCATCCTACATCAGGTAGGTACAGGTTTTTGACTTCCACTAAGTAGGAGTTTAATTTCCATCCAAAGCAACATTTAAAAGATAAGATATGATCTCGTAGCTCTAACCTTGACTTGTCAACTCATTGCCCAAATTGCTTTTGTATTTTTCGCTAAAATTATGTTTTGTTTTACTATGAGTGTTGTAAACAGCTCTTTCTTATCTGCTGTTCAATTATTTAATCCGTATATGCTTATACATCTTATCACTTATCATGAATGCTATCCATGGGAATAATTCATCATGCCAAATTGAGTACCTCCAACTCCTAACCCCTTAAAGATAGTAACAAAATTCCCTATCGTATCACAACAATTTCTGCAATTGCACAGGATTATAAGCGACTTCCACCAGGTCTTCACAACATAATCCCAGCAGTGTAGAACCATCAGAAAAATAGCTCCAGAAACTCAAATTAACCAAATATTATGCATGTTGAAGTACCAGCTAACATTAATATGATTCAGCAACTAAGCATAATAAAAATCATTGGGAATAAGTTATAGCGCTTAAAAAAATAAAAACAGACATTGTAGTGCTCCTCTAACTGACAAGAAAAGAGTAGTTCAATAAGGGTACAGCAGCTCAGCAGTGCCAGAGCATATAGTAGGAGGCCACCAATTCTTCAAATTAACAACAATAGCAAAACACCTGTCAGTTCTCCCCATCTTTTAGCCGAAATGACTTGATATTGCTGGAAGCTCTCGAGATCGCTAAGATGGCACTGCATACACCAAAAAAGTACATAAACACCAAGAAAACTTAAAGGAAGCAATAAATCAAACACCAAGAGAAGAAGGGCATACTGTATGTAGAAGTATCAATCTGCTCAGGAAGCTCTTTTATGTCTACTTCAAACCTTTCTTGAACCTACAATGGTGAAGCACAACCAACTTAGAATCATATGGACAAAAAGATATCATAACAAGATAAAAATATTCAACAGTCTCCAAACCTGATTTAGAACATCAGAATCTGATGCAGATGACACAAATGTGATGGCAAGGCCTTTAGTTCCAAACCTACCAGCTCGACCCACCTATCAATGTTTTCAAACATAAAAGAATAAACACTACAAGCATAAGTAGATGTCAAAAGTTGAAAGTACAACTCCAAAGAAAGTAGGACCTACTCTGTGAAGATAAGTGTCTGCAGAATCTGGCATGTCATAGTTAATAACAATGTTGACCCTTTCGATGTCAATGCCCCTACCAACCAGATCAGTTGCAACAAGAATTCTCTTGTGACCCTCCTTGAAACCCTTGTAGCGAGTCAATCTATCCATCCAAACAGAAATGTCAAAGAATCGCAGTCACAATTACAAAGAGTTCAATAAAAGATCAAGAATAGCATCTTATAAATTTCACACACTTCTTATTCCAAACAACTGACATGCAATAACGTCGTCAGGAAATTAGAGAGAAGATGCCTGCAAGCTTTAACTATGTCAACAGGACGAAAACGAAGAAGTCAAAATAGCAGATACAACAAAAAACATCCTATCTCATCGTCTAAACCATAAAAAGATGTTAGAAAGAGACTGATTATCTGGCTATCGTTACCCCCTTTCTTGGGTGAGAAGTCGCTACCACTACTTCATTTTTACGTTTTTACAAGTAACGCAATATTTAATAAATGATAAACTTGCAGCACGCTAGTGCTAAAAGACACTACCACTACTTTATTGTACTATGCGCAAATTTATAAAACAAAAAATGTATACTGTTCCATATTTAACTTTTAACTAGAATAAACAAGTACAAAAGAAGAAGAGCATTTCAACAACAGTAACAGACCTTTCTTCCTGCGTCATGCCAGAGTGGATGCAGATAGATGGAAAATTACACTCCACTAGTAATTTATCCAGCTGTGCTGCCCGATTTACACTCTTGACAAATATAACAACTTGGTTGAAGTCCAAGGCGTCCAGCAGATCATTTAGTTTCCGGTTTTTCTCGGTTTCGCTCAATTTAATGTAGTGCTGTTATCGAATAGAAACAAGATAAGAAAGCTAACTCGGACGTAAAGAAATTCATGGCATCATATGCATGCACCCAAGATGTACCTGTACAAGTCCATGAAGGGTCAACTTGGCCTCATCGTCAACATAAATTTCCATAGGCTGAAAGGGACAAATGTCATAGTAAAGCATGTTAGGAGCTTCGTGAAGCTAATGACATCCAGAATGAAACGAATGATGGATGAAGATGAATTGGAAGTCCATCTGTGCATTTTCTCCTCGGAGATGTAAAATCAGAACAACTATGTCTCATTGTTGCTCAATATGTTTTACAACTGCACTAACAAGAATCTTTCCCGCAACAGTGCAAGCACCGATTCCACCCAGATTATCCCATTCTACTCAATACCTTCCCCCAACACTCCAGGCTTTTTTAAAAATCATCTAGGAACTTCTGATACAAGCACAATTGGAAGAAGACAAAGGAACTACAAGCTCAGTGCAACCCATTTTCTTTGTACTCAATACCTTCCCCCAACACTCCAGGCTTTTTTAAAAATTATCTAGGAACTTCTGATACAAGCACAGTTGGAAGAAGACAAAGGAACTACAAGCTCAGTGCAACCCATTTTCTTTGTACACGTCCCCTCTGGCTTTGACCAAATAAATTCACTACCAAGTGCCTGGAGAAATCTGAAATTACGGAAAACAGAAAACTTAGAATTTCAAGTAGAGCTGGCAGAGGACATTACATCTTGCATAAATTTTTTGCAAACTGGGCGGATCTCCTTGCTGAGTGTTGCTGAAAACATCATTACTTGCTTGTCATGGGGAGTCATCTTGAAAATTTCCTGCACATCTCTCCTCATGTCTGCAAACAAAGTACATGTATCGTATCAATACAAAAAGAGAATATCGTAGAAATGGGCAACTAGATTCATGAAAGCAGAATAGTAAGCCAAGACATACCAAGTGATTCAAGCATCTTATCGCATTCATCCAGAACAAAATGCCTCACATTCCTTAGAGATAGGTCCTTATCTCTAGCCAGTGAAAGTACTCTCCCAGGAGTTCCAACAACAATGTGAGGGCATTCATTCTTCAGAAGCTCCTTGTGAAGTTTGATGTTCACACCACCATAGAAAACAGCAACCTTGATGTCGGGCAAATATGTGCTGAACCTTTCGAATTCATGACAGATCTGCAGACAGCCAAAGAGTCCCACACGAAAGAGGGTTACTTAAATAAATGGAAATAAACGGAAGTTGATTTTGAAACAGAACTGTAGATTTCATTACATACCTGATAAGCTAATTCCCTTGTATGACATAGAACCAAGGCAGCAACCTGACCAGCAACAGGTTCAATCTGTTGCAGAGTCGAAAGAACAAAAACAGCCGTTTTGCCCATTCCAGATTTGGCTTGACAAATAACATCCATACCCAGAATAGCTTGTGGAATACACTCATGTTGCACTGATGAAGAGAACCAAATAGAGCGGAGCCAAGAAGGCCTCAGTTTCAGTTTAAAAAAGTTTACCACTGTACACTTCTCCAAAATAGTAGTGATAGTAATAATTTACCTGAAAATAGATAGAGAAATAGATTGTTAAGAACCGCCCAGTAAGCAAAGAGGATTAGGTTTTGCCCAAAACAATAAACGAATAATCAAAGAGAGAAAAAGGGAGCTTGAATCAGCATACATTGCAAAAATACAAAAATATTACCCTAAAAGAAACGCCTTGACCACATTTCAGAACACTAAAGTACAATTTGTTTCACATCCAGATGCTATATATAACACCATGAGCTTATGATTACAAAACTCAAAGAAAGGTTTTTGGCCCACAGAACTGTTCACCTACAACTAGTGCATAAACTTAAAGGCAAACCGGATAATAAATTCAAATTATTGGAGAAGATGGACTCTTTTAAGGATTCAATCAATCAAACAACAGAAACTAATTCCGATTAGCGCTATGAGTCCGAAAATTTATTCCACATAACACCAATATCATAAATACACAGCAGGGCACTGGGAAGGGGAAGAGGGAGATATGGGAGACATACCAATATCATAAATACACAGCAGGGCACTGGGAAGGGGAAGAGGGAGATATGGCAGATACACCAATAACATAAATACACAGCAGGGCACTGGGAAGGGGAAGAGGGGGATATGGGAGACTATTCCTGCTTGTGTCAGGAGGGTAATTTGGAATGAGAGGAGCCAAAGATGTTTTGAAAACAAACATGAAAACATTTATACTTTGAAATACAGATGTATCCCCTTTTAGGGTTTTTGTGACTAGAAGATCTTGAAACAGTTGATATGATGATAGATTTTCTCTGTTTCATGTTTAATTACAGAGTGAAGAAACCAGACTGCAGAGATCAAAATGGATTCAAAGGGTTGTCAAACTTGGCCAATGAAAATGTAACTCGTTTAACCCATCCAAACTTGGACGTGTTGGGATAGGGATATATTC
The DNA here is from genome assembly GCF_001879085.1 of Nicotiana attenuata. Taxonomy (NCBI): domain Eukaryota; kingdom Viridiplantae; phylum Streptophyta; class Magnoliopsida; order Solanales; family Solanaceae; genus Nicotiana; species Nicotiana attenuata. The sequence continues at coordinate 60,124 of NW_017673487.1, read as the reverse complement.
ACTGATGGGCCACAATTCAGACAAATCACAAAACCCAAATTTGGCCGCAAAATACAGAAATGTCTTTGGTTAGTTTTTTATGAATATCTCCCTTTACACTCTCCTTAAAAAGAAAACTTCTTTGGCTTGGCTTGGTTGCTTTATGTCACTACATATATTTTCACACACTTTCTCTTGGAAATTATTCTCTTTCAATTTTGCTCACCAACTTCCTCTCTCTTTAAAGAAACATATTTCTACCTGATGCCTCCTTAATGAAGCTTCTTACTTCATCAAGAAAAAGATAGAAAAACTTTTTTTGATGGGTACATATCACTCTATAACTTCACACTCTCTCTTCTCTATAAATAGCATAAGTTTTTTAGGATCCCCAGGGCTTAGTTCAAGTGGCAAAGGTTGAAGGACTTGTGACTTAGGTCACAGGTTTGAGCCCTGTGCCATACAAAGTAAGCCCGATATTTAAGTGGAGAATAGTATTAGGGACAGGCCCATTATCCCCGAGTTCCAAAGGCTGCAGTTGGTTCTTGGGAAGGTCCTAGGACATCAAAATAAAAAATTAAGTTTGTTCTGGATTTTTAGGTGTAATTTACTCTCTATTCAATTTCACCAAGTTTCCCTCTATTAAGCCATTTTTTGATTGAATTGGATATGTATTTTCTTCTCTACACTATAAAGAATAGAGCTTTTTCCGTTTGCTAATTACACAAATTATCAGAAAAAACAAAACAAACTAATAGTTGGTTCTTGGGGAAGGTAACAAACTAATAGTTGGTTCTTGGGGAAGGTCCTAGGACATCAAAATAAAAAATTTAAGTTTGTTCTGGATTTTTAGGTGTAATTTACTCTCTATTCAATTTCACCAAGTTTCCCTTTATTAAGCCCTTTTTTGATTGAATTGGATATGTATTTTCTTCTCTACACTATAAAGAATAGAGCTTTTTCCGTTTGCTAATTACACAAATTATCAGAAAAACAAAACAAACTAATAGTTTGACTTGGGGTGGCTTGTGCTATAACTGGTTGTTTAGCCCAAATTGACCCAACCATCATGACCTACGCAATTTGTAAGTTGGATCATGAAATATTTTATCAATCCGTACTGAAACACACAAATAAAGTTCAATACTTCCATTTGACACCCCTAAAACAGCATAATAAAATGAAGATTGCCTTCAGACAGCTCAAAAATCTTTATTAAATGTTTGAACATCCTTCATTAAACAAGATGATGGCAAACATAACACCCGATAGAACAACAAATTTTATATTTCTTATTGGTAATTAAAATATCCCAAAAAAAATAAATAAATAAAATAAAACACATTTTAAAACAGCAAATTGCAGAATCAAATGCAGAGAAAGAGATGACTTGCCTTCAGAGGGATGCTCAAACCCTGAATCCACAATAGCCCTCAGTAGCTCTGGCTTTAAAAGAAAGTCTCTGAATCCGGAGCTGTGAATTCCAACATAACCCCTATATTGACAAAGCATGACAAAAACATTTCAGACTTAATGCGAGAATAAAAAATCTCAGGTAAGATGAGGAGTATTAACCAGACAACATCGCAAACTAAATCATTTATAAAATAAACATGCAGACATACTTAAAAAATTATCACTTCTCACTATATAGACATGGCTACATAAGAGAGGGCACCCGTCTTCCAAACTCAAACTATATCAAAAAAATAAGAAATACATATTTATATCTCACTTTCTAACTTTAAAGCACATAGAGAAAAAAATAAAAATTCTTACTTTCAATCCATAATAGAGATGGACCGCAACAATTGAATTGATTATCTCATGCATACGGGTACAGGATTACATAGTAAAAATATGAAAAAGAACTCCACAAAGACGCATGGGCTGAGGCGCACAACTTACTTTACACACACATAGTTAGATCACATGTTCAAACAGACATAAGAAAAAAGTGACAGAACATAGAGAATGAAGTATAAAGCTCACTTCTTGGCGGACTCGCCGTTAACTTTTCCGTTGACGGAATCGGGGGCCTTCTCATCATCTTCTTCGTAGTCAAGAAGCTCTTCCTCGTAAGCATCGTTCTCCTTGTTCTCTCCCATATTTTGCTACTAAACTCTACATGTAAGTAAATCACAGATCTTTAAAAACAAATTATTTCAAAATCTAACAAAACTATTCAGCTCAGTAAATCAATAACAGTGAATTTCCAAACTATATTGCACAAAACGGAGAAAATAAGATAAAACTTTCACAGGTAACTGCTTACCAGCTGGAGCCTACCGGAAAAGCTGAGTTCTTGCGGCGAAATAGGGTTAGGGTTTGTAGCGTCTGCAGAGAAAAATGTTAGAGCAAAAATGAGTGTGAGGGAGGGTTTGAATTAGAGGGGACGGGTTAATAACGAGGGCATACAGGCTATTTTTACCATTTTGTCCTTGTATTATTTCAAAAATACGGGTTTGTATAAGTCGGTAGTGTACTAGTTTAGTTTTTGGCCAAAAACAACCCTCAACAATCCACCAAATCTATATATATATATATAAAAAAGTGGACAATAGAAAAGTGATGTGGCACCTCTTTAACTTCTACTCTTAATTCCTATGTTTTTCATAACCTCCAAATATTTAATTAAAAAATTTAAGATACTTTATGGTATTCCTCTATTTTTCCCTATATAAATTCATATTGTTTCATGAGACCCCTACCCAAGGTTACCCTTTTCATTTCGTATTTGAAATTAATGGTGTCTTATATATCGCAGTAATAGATTCATGTTTTAGTTTCGCTCGAGGAAGAAGGCTCTTGAATGACGATGGATTTGCGAGAGAGTATCAACAACAGCTCGGAAAACTATGCATTGATTTTATATTTCTTTTTCCTTTTATTTTCTTATGATTAAGATTCCAAAAAAGAATATGTGTTAGTATTTTTTTTTCTTGTACTTTCTCTATGACCTTGAGAAATGGTATACTTATGTAATTTGCTTTAAGATCGGTTTAATCTTTAAAATAGGGGTTAGAATTTTTATATTTCTAAATATATATATATATATATATATATATATATATATATATATATATATATATATATATATATATATATTAACAAAATATATAGCCAAGAAACATATTTATCTTTTTTCTCCTTTATTTGAGTTTTTATCATTATTCTATATTCGTAACTCTCACCTCATTATCTTCCTAACCAATATTCTTAATAATCTCAATAACACTTTTGCCTTTTCATATTCATAACCCCCAAATATTTAATATGTAAATTTATGACAATTTATCTTAATATTTTACATTTTTCCTTCAACTATCTTATTTAATCAATCTATTTAGCATAATGGAATAAAAAAATAAAAAAAAGTCTGATGCATTTGCGTAATAAAGCCCAAATGACCAGTAAAATTAGTAGTTTTCTAAAACAGAGCCACATTGCACTTAAATATCGTTTGCATTTATCTTTATTCTTTATTTGTTTTAAAATTTTCATTTTCATTTCTGAACTTACACCTCTTTAACTTCTCTCTTAATAGTACCTATAATTCTATGCTTTTCATAACCCCAAATATTTAATTAAAAAATTTAAGATACTTTATGGTATTCCTCTATTTTTCCCTATATAAATTCATATTGTTTCATGAGACCCCTACCCAAGGTTACCCTTTTCATTTCGTATTTGAAATTTAATGGTGTCCTTATATATCTTTCGGCAGTATTTAGATTTCATGTTTTTAGTTTTTGCTCGAGGAAGAAGGCTCTTGAATGGTGATGGATTTGCGAGAGACAGTATCAACAACAGCTCGAAAAAACTTATTGCATTCGATTTTTTATATTTTCTTTTTTCCTTTTTATTTTCTTATGATTTAAGATTTCCAAATTAGAATGTGTGTTGTATTTTTTTTTCTTGTACTTTCTCTATGACCTTGAGAAATGGTATACTTATGTAATTTGCTTTAAGATCGGTGTAATTTCTGTGAATAACTAGCATGTTCTTTCTGATATTGATGTATTTAGATATATACTAAAGGTTAAAACACATATAAATACATATCTATAGTTCAAGAAGAATATTAAGGAATAACAACTTGGAACACTCAACAAATAACATTGCTAAAAATAATTTGGTAGTTGATTTCCACTAAAGGAAGTGATAAAAGCAAGAACCGTCAAAAAGGAGTTATGCAAGAATTCAAGGCAATACTTAAGATCGAATCTGTTATTTTTCTAATTTTTTTTTTTAAATATTAAGCAAAACCATCTTCAAGTGACTATAATGGACAAGAACTGAGTTTACAAATCTCATTCTTAAAAGAGATGATCTAAAAAATTATCTTTTCCTCAATGAAATCGTTGCGTTTTTCAAGATAGAAACAACCAACGGCCTATGTGGGTGTGCAACTTCCTTTTCTTTTAAATTATTGCTTCATCATGATCAAATTTCTTTATTTGTATTTTAATTTTACTTTTAAAATCTGTATTATAATTTTACATCTTTTTATATGTAAGGAGAAACATCGAAACTAAAAATTTAAAAAAAAAAACTTAGATATGCATAAATTAAATAAAGATATTTATAAATTATGTTAAAAAGAACACAATATTTTTAAACTTCTTCAACTTTTCAGAAATCAAAGAGATAATTGATTAAGAAATACATATCAATTTTACATATATAGATTAATTCCCTTATAGATATGGGGACAATTGTATCCATTCGTGAAAAACTTGTAAGATGTATAATGTTGAAGGTAAAAGAATCGCAACCATAAGTCATTGAAAATGCTTAATATTCTGATTTTATTTAATTTTTACAAATTATATATATACATTCAAGGATTTCTTTAATATTCTGATTTTTTATAATGATCGCGCGAAGCGCGGACGAATACACTAGTTTAAACAACATCCTTGTGCTACAAAATGAACAGAAAACATCCCTAAACTTATTCTAAAGATGACAAGAATCGTCCTTCTGTTATCCTTTGTCAAGATACTAACGGCGCTCACATGACTTCATCACAAATCCCCGTACTATATTCCCTCTCCGATTGTCTTGAACCTCGAGGGAAAAACATAGCTAGGACTTCAGCGTTTGCTTGAAAATCTCAATTGCGGATAATTAATTGAATACGCCAAGGAAGTTGGTTGCCAATCTGAAATAGAGAAAGAGATGAAGATCTTAGAAAAATTAAAGGAGAAAAGTAAGAATTGTAAACAGAAATTGTTGTTGTCATAATTGAGTATACAGATATGGGATATTTTATTCCGATGAAGTATCAAATTGTCTTCATTTAACAAGTAGACCATGGGCAAGAAATCTGCACCATGCTAAGATTTATTCCGGTTATAACCTGTCACGACCCAAGTTCGCCCTCCGTTAACTGTCGTGACGGCACCTAGTCTCTACGACTAGGTAAACCTAACAATTTGTGGAAAAAGAAATAACAGAAATAAACTATCCAAACTGCAGAAATAATACAAATCAAACTCTTATAATGAACTACATTTTCCAAAATCCGGAATCTCATGAAATAACAAGCTATGGAATAACTACAATGTTCTAACTCCGGAGTGTCTAAACAAAAATAAATACAGAAGGCCAAATACTATGCGCAAGAATGGAAAGGGACTCCTCGGTCTGCAGACGCGGCAGACATACCTCGAAGTCTCTGATGGATCACTCCGCCTCAAGGATAGTAGGGCTGAGTCGAAAAACTTGGATCTACACATGAAAAACATGCGCAGGAAGGGCATGAGTACACCACAGTAGTACTCAGTAAGTGCCAAGCCTAACCTCGATCGGGTAGTGACGAGGAAGGTCGGGGCCCTATTGAGGTTAAAGGAAATACAAGATATAATAACAGTGTAGAATAAGACAGTATACTTAAGTGCAGCAGTAAAAAGGTAACACAGGATAGGAGAACAACGGCAACCTTAACAGAAACAAGGCAATCAAGGAAAACAAATACAGCTCAACGCAGAGATAACAACTAAGGATCTCTCAGTATCCCGAGAATCTCTTAGTATCCTCAATATGTGTGCTGGGGATCTCTTGGTATCCCGAGGATCTCTTGGTATCCTCAATATACGTGCTGGGGATCTCTTGGTATCCCGAGGATCTCTTGGTATCCTCGATATATGTACTAGGGATCTCCTGGTATCCCGAGGATCTATTAGTATCCTCAATATATGTGCTGGGGATCTCTTGGTATCCCGCACTACAGTCAAATTCAATATATGCGCACAGGATCTCCCGAAACACTCATCCGTAGTCCCAAAATAAAAGAAAAACAACAATATCAAGGGAAGAATCCACAATTTCATTCAAGAGCGAAACAGTATGAAGTAACACAGTATAATGATAAAGATAACAACAATTACAACAGAGAAAATAACGCAGAAAGAATATAGCTCAACACAGAAATGGAAACTGGGGATCTACCAGGATACCGTCCTGTAGCCCCCAAATGTAAATATCCAGCAAACCGGGGATCTACCAGGATACCGTCCTGTAGCCCCCAAATGTAAATATCCAGCAAACTGGGGATCTATCAGGATACCGTCCAGTAGCCCCCAAATGTAAATACCAGCAAATCGGGGATCTACCAGGATACCGTCCTGTAGCCCCCAAATGTAAATGTCCAGTAGATCTCCCGGGTGTCGTCCCGTAGTCCAACTCATAGTGCGTCGGGGATCTACCAGAATCTCGATCCGTAGTCCCCAAATATAAATGTGCAGTGGGGATCTACCGGAATACATCCGTAGTCCCAAATAAACAAACAAGGGGGATCTACTGGGAACCGCCCGTAGTCCTAATGTAAACACGCAACAACAACACAAGGATAATCAACTCAACAATTAATATCAAAATGGACATGTAATTCTAACCTAACATGGTGCACATAGTTCACAAAAAAATAATAGTTTAAGCAGATAGGACAATTAATACATTTAAGCATGCTTCCCTAAACTACGCAGTAGGCTTAAAATACAAGAAATGTTCAAGAAGAAAGAAACACAGTTAATTTACTTAATGAAAAATGGGTTTCCAACAATTAGCACGTGTATGCACTCGTCACCTCACGTACAAGGAATTCATATAACAACAATACCAAACCTAGGGGGAATGTCCCCCACACAAGGTTAGACAAGCCACTTACCTCGAACCAGCTCAAAATCAACCCGAAACCACGTTCTTGCCACGAGTATTCGACTCCAAATGGCCCAAATCTATTCAATTCAATTGCATAATGTAAATAATACTTCAAGTAACTAATTCTACAAATAAATTCTAAGCTAATGCGCGAAATTAGGTGAAATGACCAAAATGCCCCTCGGGCCTACCTCTCGGAATTGGGTAAAATTTATATTTTCAGAATCCTCATACTTTCACGAGTTCATGCGTACCAAAATTATCCAAAACCAAGATCAAATTCCCCATCAAAATTCGAATTCTAGGTCTAAGAAATTTCTTCCCATTTTTCTCAATTTTCATCTCCAAATCAGAATTTGACAAAACTAAGATAAGATTAATGGAATATAACTAGAAAGGAACAAGTAATCGCTACCCAATGATCTTCTCTTCAAAAACCTCACAAAATCGCCCTACCCCGAGCTCCAAATTTGATTTTTCCAAGTTTTGAACAAAACCCTCGATTCTGCCCCTTTTCTGCCCAGTAAAACCGCATCTGCGGTCCTGGGACCGCACCTACGGTCCCGCTTCTGCGGAGCCAAGGTCGCACCTGCGACTTCTCACTTAAATCAATTTTCCGCTTCTGCGACACATTTTCCGCACCTGCGGTCTCGTAGGTGCGTTAACCTTCTCGCACCTGCGGCTCCTGGAGCTGGACCAAATTTCCGCTTCTGCGGTACAATAGCCGCTTCTGCGGCGCTGCACCTACGGTCCCACACATGCAGGTGCTGTTATGACAGGTTCAGCAATGCAAAAATCTTCCTAAGTCCAAATTCAACTTCCGTCAAGCACCCGAAACTCACCCGAGGCCCCCGGAACCTCAACCAAAAACACAAACAAGTTTAATACCACGGCCAAAACTTATAACAATCCTTAAAACACCTAAAACAACATCGAAACACCAATTTAACATCTAATTCAAGCCTAAGAACTTCAAAAACTCAAAATTTACGCTTTCGATCAAAAAGTCTATCAAACCTCGTCCGAATGACCTGAAATTTTGCACACACATCACATTCAACACTACGGAGCTACTCCAACTTCCGGAATTCCATTCCGACCCTCGGATCAAAATCTCACTATCGAACCGAAAACTTCAAAAATCCAACTTTCGGCATTTCAAGCCTAATTTAGCTACGGACCTCCAAAATGCAATCTGATCACGCCCCTAAGCCCGAAATCACCCAACGAAGCTAACGGAACCATCGAAATTCCATTCCGAGGTTGTCTTCACACTGTTCTAACTACGGTCAAATTTCCAACACTTAAGCTCTCATTTAGGGACTAAGTGTCCCAAAACTCTCCGAAACTCAAAACCGAACATCCCGGCAATTCAAAATAGCAGAAATGAACACGGGGAAAGCAGTTAATAGGGGATCGGGGCGTAAATTCTAAAAACGACCGGCCGGGTCGTTACATCCTCCCACGGTTAAATATTCGTTCGTCCTCGAACGAGCATAGAGACATACCTGAAGTAGTGAAAAGATGAGGGTAACGGCTGCGCATATCCTGCTCGGTCTCCCAGGTCGCCTCCTCGACCGGCTGACCCCGCCACTAAACCTTCACAGATGCAATGTTCTTTGACCTCAGCTTTCGAATCTGCCTATCCAATATCGCCACTAGCTCCTCAACATAAGATAGATCCTTGTCCAACTGGACCGAACTGAAGTCCAACACGTGCGACGGGTCACCGTGATACCTATGGAGCATCGAAACATGAAATACCGGATGAACTCCTGCCAGGCTGGGAGGTAAGGCAAGCTCATAAGCAACCTCCCCAACACGCCTCAAAATCTCAAAGGGCCAATAAACCTCGAACTCAGCTTCCCTTTCTTCCAAATCTCATAACGCCCTTCATAGGCGAAACCCGAAGTAGAACCCGCTCTCCAACCATGTAGGAAACATCACGAACCTTCCGGTCCGCATAACTCTTCTGTCTGGACTGGGCTGTACGGAGTCTATCCTGAATCACCTTAACCTTCTCCAAGACATCCTGTACCAAGTCTGTGCCCAATAACCTAGCCTCACCCGGCTCGAACCAACCCACCGGAGATCTACACCGCCTACCATATAAAGCCTCATACGGTGCCATCTGAATGTTGGACTGATAGTTGTTGTTGTAGGCAAACTCCGCCAATGGCAAGAACTGATCCCAAGACCCTCCAAACTCAGTCACACACGCACGGAGCATATCCTCAATAATCTGAATAGTACGCTCGGACTGTCCGTCCTTCTGAGGGTGAAATGTTGTGCTCAACTCCAGCCGAGTACCTAACTCATGTTGTACGGCTCTCCAAAACCGTTATGTGAACTAAGTACCTTTCTCTGAAATGATGGAAACTGGAATACCATGTAGACGGACAATCTCCCGGATATAAATCTCTGCCAACCGCTCCGAAAAATAGGTAGTACTCACAGGAATGAAATGCATGGACTTGGTTAGCCGATCCACAATAACCCAAATGGCATCGAACCTCTTCAAAGTCCGTGGGAGCCCAGATACGAAGTCCATGGTGATCCACTCCCACCTCCACTCCGGAATCTCTATCTGCTGAAGCAATCCATCCGGTCTCTGGTGCTCGTACTTCACCTGCTGACAATTAAGGCACCGAGCTACAACTCAACTATATCTTTCTTCATTCGCCTCCACTAATAGTGTTGTCTCAAATCCTGGTACATCTTCGCGGCACCCGGGTGAATGGAATACTGCGAACCATGGGCCTCCTCTAGAATCAACTCCCGAAGCCCATCAACATTGGGTACACAACCCTGTACTACTATAAAGTAGCAAGAGTGGTCGAAGCAGCTTTTACCCGAGAAGGTCGGGATCGATTTCCACAGGGAGCTAGAGATAGGAATTGAGTTTCTATCTAAATTGGAGTTGCGTAATTGTTCCTAATTGCACTTCTAAACATATTTGGTTTTGATATTACTTCTAAGTTTATACTACTAAGATGCTAACTTAAGCTAAGAGAATACTATTGAAGGTTGTCTAATTAGTTAAAAGGCACTAGGGGAGTGACTTTCTCCTAGGTGGATACTTGACGGGTTCTCGTGTCTAAGGCTAGGTTGTCATACTTGGGAATTACGATATAACCATTGCACGATTCTACTCACTCTATACCTCTCGGTAGTTCGAGTGATTTTTCCCTAATTGGCTTTCTCAAGATCAATTCGGTATGATCATTTGTGCAAGCAATTGAGGTTCAAGTCGGGTATTACAATCTCTCGGTTTAACCCTTTAATTGGGGATATCAATCTCTTGGGTACGCCCCAATTCCTTGTTGGACTAATTTTTATAGACTTAGGCTCTCTTTCTCAAGAAGAGCCCAAGTTAACTAGGCATAAACTAGTGTTTGCAACCACTAATTCAACATTAAAACCATAAATTAATCCAAATATCTAACACCCATAGACATTCAAGCCTTAAAACACAAGACCCATCAATTACCCATACTAGGGTTGAGCCACAACCCTAACTAATGGGTCAGCTACTCATGATAATATAGGAAAACAAAGAAATAGATGAAGAAAAACCCATAATAATTAATTACTAATTGAAACTTGAAGATTCAATGATAAAACTATTGTAAGATTACTCAAAACAGTAAAAGAACACTATTCACGAGCGCAACTCATCTTAAAATTATAACTGATGACCTAAAAATGGGAAAAGAAACTATTTATACTAGGCCAAAAATTCTGGACAAAAATACCCATATGGGGCTAGTGCGGACCACACAAAATCGAGTGCGGCCGCACTAAGGCTCTTGGCTGAAATTTTTGCTCTCTGAACTTGGCCACCGCGGGCCGCACAAAATGCACCGCAGCCGCGGTGGCTCCTGTTGCAGTCCGCACAAAATGGAATGTTGACCGCATTGGCAATGTTCCTCCAACTTGACAACTCTCTGAACTTGAGCTTTGCGGACCGCACAAAAACGAGTGCGGCCGTAATGAAGTCAATGCGGACCGCACAGAATGGAGTGCGGCCGCATTACTTGGCTGCCTGAAATGAGCACTCTCTGAACCTCTTCTTTGCGGACCGCACATAATGGAGTGCGGCCGCATTACTTTGCTGCCTGAGATGAGTACTCTCTGAACCTCTTCTTTGCGGGCCACACAGAATGGAGTGCGGCCGCATTGGTCCGGTTGTACTGAGCTTGGACTTGTTCTTGGTACTTGTGCATGTTTCACTCCTTTTTGAGCTGGTTTTGACGAATTGTCATATTGTTGATCAAACCCTGCAATCAAGTACAACACGTAAGCCTTTCGGACTATTTTGTACACATGTCTAATCAAAACCCAAGTAAGAAGGAGTGTAGAATGCATCATAATCCCTATTTATCTCCCAGACTTCTCGCCCTTATCTTTTTCTTCTAGTTCAAGAAGGCCATTTTACTTGTTTCACCTATCTCTACAACGCTTGTAATCCAATCCCAAATATTATTTTCATAAAAAATAATATCTCTATTAAAAAGGGACTTCTCTCTCTTCGATAAGCCTAACGGTAACATCTCCATCTCCATCGGCAAATCCCAACGCCGGCACTCGTCCAGGTGAACTAGGTAAGTACTCGTCCCTCTATTTCTCTCTTCTTTCTCTCTCCTTTCTCTCTCCCCGCATCTCTCTCTTTCTTCCCCTTTCTTTTAACCCTAGCAGCAGCTAGGCCAGCGATCGGCGACCCACCGGCACCGTCTCGTCTTTCTTCTGCTTTTCCGGCCCAACCACACCACCTTCCTCTATGTTTCCCTTTCTTCAAACCTTTCCTCATCGCACCACTAGTTCTCGGACAAGCACTGTTTTCCGAAGATCGTTTCGGTGACAGTCCTCTCCTTTTCTTGGTCCTGTGGTTTGTTGTGTGTGTTTCAGGTAGCACTTTTGGTGGCTGTTTGGTGACGGGTGGGAGGTGCACGGGCAAGCGTAGCAAAGCAGGCCATTTGGCAGTCACAAAGGGCTGGACATCGGGTCCCAAATCACACAGGTTATATTCGCGGGAATTGCTGCAGCTGCCCAGGCAAGCACGAGGCATACGGGCGAGTAGAGCGGAGCATCACCGGGTGCATCAAGTCATATTTCCAGGTTCTTTCCACCGGGAGTTGGTACCTCCCATTTTCTTGTCTCTTTCTCTATGTTAGTTAATTTGTGGCTGTTTAGTTAACATCACTTTAAGCATATTATTAGAATACTTGTAGTTGCAACCAGTTATTTTCTAGTTTGGGTCCGTGTTAGTGTCTTTCGGAGTTTGCCGTAGGTATAGTGGCTGTGGTGTGGGATGGTAGAGTAAGGTCATGTCCTCGAGGGGTGCAGGGGGTGAGAAGGGGGGTGAGGAGGGGGTCAGGGGTTGGGACGAGAGGAAAGGAGGGTAAAGGGAAAGAGGGAGCTTGTAGATTGAGGATCGGGTCGTGGATCATAGGCACGCTGACGGGCAAGTCTATTGAGTTGGCAAAGATCCTCCAGTAGAGAAAGGTTAATATAACTTGTGTCCAGGAGACTAGGTGGGCAGGATCGAAGGCGAAGAATGCGGACGGGTATAAGTTGTGGTACTCTGGAGTCGTGAGGGGTAAGAATGGAGTGGGTATCTTGGTGGATAGGGATCTTAGAGAGTCTGTGATTGAGGTTAGACGAGTGAATGATAGGCTAATATTTATTAAGTTGGTGATTGGTGAGTGCACCCTCAATGTAGTTAGCGCTTACGCGCCGTAAGCGGACTTGGATGAGGAGGTTAAGAGGCGTTTTTGGGAGGGCTTGGACGAGATTGTGCGTAGTATTCCACCTACTGAAAGGTTATTTATTGGAGGGATTTTAATGGCCATATTGGGGCGGCTGCTGGTAGTTATGGCGAGGTGCATGGTGGCTTTGGCCTTGGGGATAGGAACGGAGGAGGTACTTCGCTGTTAGACTTCGCTAAGTCTTTCGAGCTGGTGATTGCAAACTCGACTTTTCCGAAGAGGGAGGAGCATCTGGTTACTTTCCAAAGTTTGGCAGTGAAGACTCAGATCGATTACCTTCTCCTCAGAAGGTGTGATAGAGGGTTGTGCAAGGATTGCAAGGTTATCCCGGGAGATACCCTCGCGACTCAGCATAGGCTCTTAGTGATGGACATCGGCATTATGATGAAGAGGAAGAATAGGTATGCTCGTGGCCGACCGAGGATTAGATGGGGAGCTTTAACCAAGGATAAAGCCCAGGAGTTGGAGGGGAGGTTATCCGCTATGGGAGCTTAGAGGAGTAGTGGAGACGCGAACACTATGTGGTCAACGACGGCGAACTATGTGAGGGAGGCGGCGAGAGAGGTGATAGGTGTATTGAAGGCTTTTTCTGGCAGACACCAAGGAGACTGGTGGTGGAACGACATAGTCCAAGGTAAAGTGGAGGCGAAGAATGTAGCGTACGCGAAGTTGGCTGGGAGCACAAGCGAGGAGGAGAGGAGAGCGAATAGAGAGAGGTACAAAGTGGCTAGGAAGGAGGCAAAGCTGGCGGTCACGGAGGCTAAAGATGCAACGTTTAGCCATCTATACGAGGAATTAGGGGAGAAAGGCGGGGACAGGAAGTTGTTTCGGCTGGCTAAAGCGAGGGAGAGGAAGGCCTGGGATCTGGACCAAGTAAGGTGCATCAAAGACGAGGATGGTAGAGTATTGATGGGAGAGCCCCAGATTAAGCAGAGATGGCAGACGTACTTTTATGGTCTTCTAAATGAGGAGGGGGACCGGGATATAGCGTTAGGGGCCTTGGGGCATTCGGAGAGTCTCCGAGATTTTAGGTATTGCGGGCGCATTAAGGTGGAGGAGGTCGTGGGGGCTTTGCGTAAGATGAGTAGGGGTAGAGCGACCGAGCCAGATGAAATTCCGGTTGAGTTTTGGAAGTATGTGGGTAGAGCAGGATTGGAATGGTTGACTGGGTTGTTCAATGTAATTTTTAGGACGAAGTGGATGCCGGAGGAATGGAGGTCGAGTACAGTGGTACCGTTGTACAAGAACAAATGTGAGATCCAGTGTTGTAACAATTATAGGGGTATCAAGTTACTTAGCCATACCATGAAAGTCTGGGAGAGGGTGGTGGAGGTGAGCATGAGGAAGACGACATCTATATCCGACAATCAGTTTGGGTTCAAGTCGGGCCGCTCCACTACGGAAGCTATCCACCTTATTAGGAGGTTGGTGGAACAGTACATGGATAAGAAGAAAAATCTGCACATGGTGTTTATTGACTTGGAGAAAGCATATGACAAGGTTTCTAGGGAGGTGCTCTGGAGATGTCTTGAGGCGAAGGGCGTGCCGGTAGCCTACATAAGAGCGATCAAGGACATGTATGATGGAGCTAAGACTAAGGTTAGGACTGTGGGAGGGGCGACTCGGAGCATTTCCCGGTTGTTATGGGATTACACCAAGGCTCTACGCTTAGCCCGTTCTTATTTGCCTTGGTGATGGACGCTTTGACATACCATATTCAAGGGGAGGTGCCATGGTGTATGTTATTTGTTGATGATATAGTTCTAATTGACGAGACGAGGGCCGGTGTTGACAAGAGATTGGAGGTTTGGAGACGGACTCTCGAGTCTAAGGGTTTCAAATTGAGCAGGTCTAAGACAGAGTACCTGGAGTGCAAGTTTAGCGCTGAGTCGAGCGAAGTAGGCGGGGACGTGAGGCTTGGGTCACAGGTCATCCCCAAGAGAGATAGCTTCAAGTACCTTTGGTCGGTGATTCAGGGGGACGGAGAGATCGACGAGGACGTCACTCACCGCATATGGGTGGGCTGGATGAAATGGAGGCTTGCATCTGGAGTCTTGTGTGACAAAAAAGTGCCACTGATACTCAAAGGTAAGTTTTATAGAGTTGTGGTTAGACCGGCCATGTTGTATGGGGCAGAGTGTTGGCCGGTTAAGAACTCCCATATCCAGAGGATGAAAGTAGCAGAGATGCGGATGCTGAGGTGGATGTGCGGGCACACTAGGATAGACAAGATTAGGAATGAAGATATTCGGAAGAAGGTGGGCGTCCCCTGTGAATGACAAGATGCGGGAAGCGAGACTCATGTGGTTCGGGCACGTGCAGAGGAGAAGCCTTGATGCACCGGTGAGGAGGTGTGAGCGGTTGGTCGTGATGGGTACGAGGAGAGGTAGAGGGAGACCTAAGAAGTATTGGGGAGAGGTGATCAGGCAGGACATGGTACGACTGCAGATTTCCGCGGACATGGCCCTTGATAGGAAGGCTTGGAGGTCAAGCATTAGGGTTGTAGGATAGGGGTAGTAGAGCTTTCCTTACTTCATACCGGGGGTGAGACGGGGTTGGATTAGGGTTGATCTTAGATGGCTTGCAGTTTATGTTGAACCCGCACTATTCTTGCTGTTTATCTTAGCCCCGGGCCTCAGACTTTGGTTACTGTTATTGCATGTCATTCATCTTTTGGTTTTTATGCTTCTGTTACTATAACATTTTTTACCGGAGTTACTAATGAATTCCCTTTTCTTATTTTTTATTTCCCCTTTCTGAGCCGAGGGTCTATCGAAAATAGCCTCTCTGCCCTATCGGGGCAGGGGTAATGTCTGCGTACACATTACCCTTCCAGACCCCACTATGTGGGATTTTACTGGGTTGTTGTTGTTTGCTTAAGGGGTCATACAACTTGTAATCTTTTGCAATTTTTGCATATCCAACAAAAATGCATTTAATACTTTTATCATCAAATTTCCTTTGAAGCTCACTGGGAACAGAGGTCAAAAGAAAGTCAGGATATGGCGAAAGCATCTTTTTGGATCGAATGAGCTTTTGTGATAAAGGCGGAATTTGATACATGGATGTTTATGTAATGAAGACTTTGGAGTGCTTGTGGATGGTGTGCCACATGGGTACTTTCCAGCTTCTCGAGGGCTGCGACAAGGGTTCCAAACCTAGCCTGTTGATTTTAGCTGAAGAAGTGCTAAGCCGGGACTTGGTATCATTGAAAATGATAACATCTTACCATGCTTCGAGAGAGTGCTGGACAAGCATAAGCAATAGAACCAAAAACTTTGAGATGATCAATTTTGGGAGCTTTTCCATACCAGAGTTCATATGCCGTATTTTCTCTATTTGTTGCTGAAGTTGTTCTATTGAAAGTGTACATCGTTGTTGCTACTGCTTTAGCCCAAAACACTTTTGGCAATTTTGCTTGGTTGAGTAAACTCCTGGCTGCTTCGACAATGGTTCGATTTTGACGTTTCACCATACCATTTTGTTGTGGTGTGTATCTCACGTCATATTATTTTTTAATTTCATGCTCCAAGCAAGAATTTTCAAACTCTATTGGGAGTAACTCTCCTCCTTGATCTGTCCTCAATGCTTGTATTTTATGCCCCATATGATTTTCTACTTCTAGCTTGAACTTTCGGAACATCTCATACGCTTCACTCCTTTTAAGAAAATATACACATTGCATCCTTGAGAAACCATCAATGAGTAAAAGAAAATACATGCTTCCATTAAGAGACTCTATGTGCATTGGTCCACATAAATCTGCGTGAACTAAAGCGAGAGCTCTTGTTGCTCTAAATGATTTTTCTTTCTCAAACTTCTCCCGATGTTGCTTTCCAGCAATGCAGGCTTCACACAATTTGGTTCTTGGTGTGAGACTAGGCAATCTTTCAATAGCTTTGATATTACTCATATGCTTCAACTCATCATAGTTTAAATGAAAAAAATCTCTTATGCCATAATGTTGATTTTTTTTTTGTAGCAAAAATATAAAAACAGGAACCTGAAGTCATAAAACTCACTGAAAATATCTTGTTCGTCATCATCGAGCAACTAAACATTCTGCTGCCAAATTTGTCAAAAATTTGACAAACTCCTCCTTCAAAAAGTATGCTATAACCAGATTGCATCATTTGTTCCAAGCTTAGTAGATTTTATCGCATCTTAGGTACATAAAGGACACCCAAAATTATTTATTTTCCTTCAGGAATCTCCACTTTGATACTACCGATGCTAGTGGCAGTGATTGTGATGTTATGTCCCAGCGTAATCACCGTCTTCTTTCTTTCATCTAGCTCATGAAATAACTTCTTGTTGCCAGTCATGTGGTTGTTGCATCCACTGTCAAGATACCACGCATCCTATGTTGCTTCTATAGTTCATATGAAGCAAGAATGGAAAAGATTTTCTTCTTTTATTTCACTTGTTTCTTCTTGGAAGTTTGCTACATCTCCCTTCTCTCTGCAATTTTTCGTCAAATGTCCATACTTATGATATTTGCAACATTTGCGCTCTTCTTTGAACCACCGGTCTTCTTCTGCATGATTCTTCTTTTTGCAGAATTTGCATTCAGGATACTCTATTTTCTGTTCACTTTGCTTCTGATAGGATTCCAGTCCTCTTCCTCTACCACGAGCTCCTCTTCCCCTTCCCCGGTTGCTTGCAACACCTTTTCCTCGTCCATTAATATTCAACCTCATTTGAAATGCTTGCTCTGTATTGCTTTGACCTTCAGATTTTTTCAATCTATGCTCATGGGATAAAAGTGATCCCATTAAGTCATGATTTGAATATTCACTTGGATCTTTTAACTCTTCAATTGCTGTCACAACTGAGTCAAATTTTGCCGGTAACCTCTTAAGATTTTTTCGACAACTTGCTGCTCTTTCACATCTTCTCCATATGCCCTCAGTTGGTTCAAAATGGTCTGGCCATGACTGAAAAAATCAGCAACCTTCTCTGTGTTCTTCATTGTGAGATTTTCAAAATCTCTTCCCAAGGCTTGAACTTTGACAACAATGGCTTGGTTCGATCCTTGGAACTCCTTTTGCAACACGTTCCATGCTTCCTTGGATGTCTTTGCACCCATGATTCGAGGGAACACGCTGTCATTTATGCCTTGTTGAATCATTGACAAGGCTTTGCATCCTTTTTTATCTTCTCCTTCAGCTCTGTACGTTTGAGTTGCTGTTAGTCTATCTGCCTCTTCGTAGGTGGCGTAACTATTCTGAACTACCTCCCACAAGTCGTAGGATCCAAGCATTGTCTTCGTCTTGATAGACCAAAAAGGATAATTGTCTCCTTTAACAACTGGAATGGTTGTTGGTAGGTCACGCATTTTGGAATTTCTGGAATTGAGACGAGGAAACAAATCGTGGTAGTCAACTGGCTCTGATACTACCGATAAAATTAACGCAGTAAAACTTGCAATGTCTAAATATGGAGCTTAAAAGTCTTTCTAAAAATGATATTACTGATAGTTTAAATAAAACAAAGTCTTAATAACTTCTACCTAACCTCTAGGAAGTGAATAAATGTGGGGATAATAGAAACACAAACATATTAAGTGGATATCTACAACTAACTCCACTGTCTCAGATAGAAATAACTACTTCCTAAATATAAGGCTGCTTAGCTTCAGTTGCTTCCTCAATGCCACGTACTGGGATCACATTAACACACTTCACCGATACATCCTCCTTTTGGGTTATACATCTTTTGGTGATGCAGTGATTGTGAAGCAACTTGAAGCCAAGAAGAAGAAAGCGAGCAGTGAGTTTGAAAAGGTTCATTGCATGTTAGATGTGTCTTTGAATTAAAAGGATTTATAAAAATAAATTTATACTCCTTTACTACACATGTAATTACACAACGTTTGAGATTAAGTCCTTGTGACTTTCATAATCACGTGAGTGCCACTTTGAATTAGTCAGTGGAGCTATATTTTTCGCTAGAGGTTGAAGATGGACAGGGAGAGGACATAATATGAGAATTAGCAGGGAAGTCATGTGAGTGGCACATTTTTTGGTTTAAGTCGTTAGTTTCTTAACAAAGAATAACGGATGGACGATTCTTGCCATGTTTAGAAATAGTTTAGGGATATTTTTTCTGTTTATTGTGTAGCACTAGGATGTTGTTTAAATTTAATGTATTGTTGAAGGATGTTTTAGGCCAAAAACTCGGTGCAGTTTCATTTTGATTTTTCCAACACTTTTTATTACCTTTAAGGGAGGAAAATGACAATACGGACAAAAATATTACTATATAGGTGTGATTCAATCCTTCACCATATAATGAAAGGTGATGGGCTTACTAGGAAAAACACTCTCGATATGGAGACAAAATGGACTTATATGTTTTGGAGAACCAACATATGCTGCGAAAAATAAAAGATTAACTAAGCATAAACATCAAAGTGTCGAAGGAGATAAGTTTCTTAAGCCTCGAATATAAGATTTTCATGAAAATTTTTTGAGACTAGCTTGGATAACAATCTGATAAACTATATTCGTATCCAACATTGTTTTTGCTAAAACAATTTAAGAAAGATGAGGCATTTTTCGGCTATGATTTTGCAACACCCTAGTCATAAGGGGGATGTATGTGATATCCTAGGCGAATTCTACATCGACAAAATACGGGAGAGATGCTAAATATATAAGTAAACAAGCCTTAGCGACGAGTTTTAAAGTCATGCGTGCCTAGATGTATGTGATACCTAGGCGTAAAAGGGAGGTGTATGTGACACCCTATTTTTGAGGGATGTTTTAGGCCAAAAAATCGGTGCAGTTTCATTTTGGTTTTTCCAACGTTTTTTTTATTACATTCAAGGGAGGAAAAGGACAATTGGGACAAAAATCTTACTATATAGGTGTGATTCGATCCTTCACCATATAATGAAAGGTGATGGGCTTACTAGGAGTAGCACTCTCGATATGGAGACAAAATGGACTTATATATTTTGGAGAACCAACATATGCTGTGAAAAATAAAAGATTAACTAATCATAAACATCAAAGTGTTGAAGGAGATAAGTTTCTTGAGCTTCGAATATAAGATTTTCATGAAAAATGTTTGAGACTATCCTGGATAACAATCTGATAAACTATATTCGTATCCAACATTGTCTTTGCTTAAATAATTTAAGAAAGATGAGGCGTTTTTCGGCTATGATTTTGTGACAACCTAGTCGTAAGGGGGATGTATGTGATATCCTAGGCGAATTCTACATCGATAAAATACGGAAGAGATGCTGAATATATAAGTAAACAAGCCTTAGTGACGAGTTTTAAAGTCATGCGTGCCTAGCTGTACGTGATACCTAGGCGTAAAAGGGAGGTGTATGTGACAACCTAGGGGTTGTATGTAACACTTGGAGCCTGTTTGGATTGGCTTTTAAGCTGGTCAAACCATCTTTTAAGTTATTTTTTAGCTTATTGAGGTGTTTGGCAAACTTAAAATCTGCTTAAAGGTCAAATGCTTTTAAGCCAAAAAGTCCAAAATAAGCCAAAAGTGATAAGTTGGGTAATCCCAACTTTTTTTTAGCTTAAAAGCCACCCCTCTTTGACCAAGTATTGTACATTGCTATCCCTGATACTTATGTATAATTTCCAAAATACCCCAATCTTTTCTTTTTCTCCTTTCCTCCGCCATTTCCAATCTCTGCCTTCCAAATTCCATAATCTTTTCTTTTTCTCCTTTCCTCCGCCATTTCCAGTCTCTGCCATCCAAATAAGTAAGCTCTCTTTTCTTGTTCTTTGTAGAGTTATCTATTTCTTTTCTCGTGGTGGGTGGCTTTGGGTGAGGAAGAATGATGCTTTAAATTGAGACAAAAATTAATTTATATTTGAATTAAGTTCAAATTATTTTAGTTAATAACATGCGTTTCTTCCGGTAAACATAAATACCTCTTACTTTCAAGAAAATAGAGCTTAGCAATCAACTTGATTTGAGAATCTACACCTATTCATTTGTTTTGACCCCATGAAAAAACAAACAAAGAAAGATAGTACGAATTGATTTAGTCTTGATAGTTTCAGGGCATTTAAGTAATTTTAACGAATTGCTTATTTAAAAATTAAGCTCAAGCACACAAAAGAGCTCTTGGTCCAATTAGTTGGTTGACCGAAAAGCAATTGGAGAAAAAGGATGGAAAACCAAAAGACGCGCCAGGTAGGGGTAGAACCAATGACTTTCTGCTTAGGAAAGCAGACGCTCTATCCACTGAGATACAGGCGCTTTACGTTCTCATTTTGCTAGATAAATTAATTCTAGTAAGAAAAAGACCACCAGGCCCACAACCCATACCTTTACCCGGCACCATTGGCCACACCAGCAGCTCAGCACGACTGTTCCCTTTTCTTCACTGTTTCCGTGTCTCCAATTTTTGACTGATAATTAATATATCTACAAATCTAGGAAACAAGGGACAGAGAAAGAGAGGGAGGAGAAAAAACCCATCAAGAATTTCACTTTTCTTTCGTTTTTCAGCGTTTATTTATTGACCCAAAGATCAAGGCTTGCAGAACGGGCAAGAAAATCACATCCCATAACCTGTTTGGCAATTTTCCATAGGTTTGAATTCCAAAAATCCCCTTCCTTCTTTATTTCAAAGAAATTAACACGACTTAATAGTAATAAAAAGAAGAGAAAAAAAGGACAACTTTTTGTTGCCTGTTAGTTTTCTGCATTGTCGGCAGTTTCAGAGACTTATATGTTGTGTAGGATATAGAGGATTTATCCAATAAAGTTGATCTGAATAGAGCAGAATAAATACAAGGGATTCATATAGTCGACCTTAACTGATTTGATTAGGGAAAGTTTTGATTTTTGCACTTATTTTGAGCTTCTACTGCAGGTAGGAGATGTGTTTTCTTTCCATATTGGAGGTCCAAAGGTTGATATAAGCTTTGAGAAAAACCTATTTGTTTTGCCGGATTATTGCTTGTAAATGCAACTTTGTAGATCAGTTGCATCTTGGATATCCCGTATCTTGGCTTGCATGGGGTGAGTAACTCGATTCTTTCCCTGTGTGTCTTTCTGAACTATAATTTATTGAATCTAACACTCCGCCACTCCGGGATGTTTTCTGTCTTCATTTTCTATTTCTATCTTTGTTGCTGTATAATATTGGCCTGAGATAAACTTAATTGGAGCAAAGTGCGACCCCAACTTGAGTTTGGGATTGAGGCGTAGTAGTAGTTGTTATTTTGTATTTGCTCCTGCGGATAGGGATGAAGTAGTATGGCACATGTGGCCATACTACTGCCTTCAGCTTGAACCATATATATGAGGTGTGTGTGAAAGTTTATGTGAATATTTTGCTAAGATTGTAACTACGGTCATAAGGTAGTAATGAATATATTATGTTCTCATTGAATTAAAATCCTAGATCTGCCTTTAGGCGCGGATAATATGTATTCTTTGGGAAAGAAAAAGGGAAAGTTTTGTTATTCTTGAAATTAAAGAAAATGAGACATGGCTAAGCAAACCTATGTAAATTGCAGCTCTTGGCTTTTATTTGGTGATTTGGAATCTTTTACTTGCTCAGAGGCTAAGCAAGTGTATAAAACAGAAATGAGCTGGTTCCTTTATCAGGTTCCTTTATTTTCATGCTTTGCCTGTTATGTTAAGGTGTTTCTTGCTTGAAGGACACATTCTGCATGTAATTTTCTTTTTACCTACTTATTAAAAAAATTATCTTGTTGAGCTACAGCGTGAAAAGCTTTCATCTAGCCATGTATAATAGGTGTTATTCATGGATTCATAGTTTTGGTATTTTGGAGAATATTTTCGAGTCCTTATTGGTTTGGTGATGGAAAAGTTGAAGAAAAAATTCCAAGCTCTTGTAATGTAAGAGTTTACTTTTGTCCTATGTCTTATATTTGGTGCAGGATAGTAATTTGTGCTGAAACTATAAGTAATCACTTTTGAGATCAATACCTAGAATTTAATAACTACTCCTATTAACTTTGTAATTTGTAAATGCATTTAGTTATCAGTTTCTTAGATCCTTTGTTGTTCTTGATACCTGGATTTTGAAGTTCTCAATGTTTGTGATTATTTGTGGGACCATAGATTCCCATATTTTGATTTGTGTATGCCACTACTCTTTGGTGACTTGATTAATGATAGCCGATGGTTTGTTCATGCCCATCTGCAGCTTAAATTTGTAACATGCCCCTATTAAGGCCTTACTAGGTTGTCCATGGATTTATAGCTGAATCAACTATTGTCAGTTGCTTTATGTAGTCGCCACGGCATTTCAGGTGTCCTTTCTAAAAGGTTGCAGAACAGTGCATGGGCCATGGGCCATGCTTTGACACAGTTTATGTTTAGTTCTGAATTGGGTTCCAAACTTAGAATGTTGAATTTAGTTGGAGTTATGTTATCAAATTTTTTTACTCCACTAATCAATTTCAATGGTTATAAACCCGGTTGCAACAGAGCAGAAGTTGTCTTGGATGCTGTATGAAATCTCCCCATGTTGTTTCAGCGGATAGGCCATCCAAGAGACTGAAAGTTCCGAGCCAACGGTTGAGGAAAGCTAGTTTAAGAGACGACTTTTGGAGCAGTAGTGCGGGCGAGATGGAGAATAGCACATTTCCTTCCCAGAGAAGCATCTCATCAATTAGCACTTCAAATCCTGCCCTTGATCCTCACAGTAACTCTGGCACCACGAACAACACTTCAGAATTTGTAAATCATGGCAAGTGCATCTTTTTATCTCCTTTTGTTTTGATACGAATCCCCTAATTGTTTACCAGTAGCAACTAATCCTGCATGGGAATCAATGACGTCTCACTATTGTACGCAAATGCAGAGGCAAAAAATCATGATAACAATTTGGAAGAGTAGATAACCCTTGGCAGGGTACTTTCCTGGGATTGCTACCGAAAAAGTTAAAAAATATCTGATAGTACATTTCTTGACTTGACTTGCTTTTAAGGGGAACTCCTGAACTTTGACCCACCTTGCGATCCCAACTGCCTCTTTTTGTCATGCCTAACTGCCTCAATGGAAAGGGCAGCCCGATGCACAAGGCATCCCAGCATTCACGCAGGGTCCGGGGAAGGGATGTGATGTGGACAACCTACCCTAATGCAAGCATTAGTGATTGCTTTCACGGTTCGAACCGTGACCTATAGGTCACACAGAGACAACTTTGCTATTGCTCCAAGGCTCCCCTTCAAATCCCCTCAATGAATGGGCCAAAAAATGGCTTTGTATTGGGGTTTTCTTGCAAAAGTTCATATTTCTTCACCTTTTTTCTATTGGTTGACCCAAAATGTTGTAAACACTTGATGCGCGAGAAATCAGCTCAATGTTTTTTTTTGGTTATTTCCTTTAATTTTAAAGGGGGAGGGGATCTTAATTAGCTTTCATTTTTCTAGAAATGACTAATTTACTTATCGGCCAAAAAAATGGCTAATGGGCTTTGCAGAAATTCCATTATTTGAGGCATAGACTGGAGAGAGCATAACTAAGCTTCTAAAGCATGTTCTTGTGCTGTTCCGTTAATCTTTGCTCAATTTATTAAGTTTAATACTCTCTGTATTTTCTTTATGTATCACTGAATTAAACATTGCCTGGAGCAGGTCTACTTCTTTGGAATCAAACAAGGCAACATTGGTGTGGAAGTAAAACATCACAGAAGCGTGCTTCAGTTCGAGAACCAAAATTAGGGTATGTTTTTCACATATTTGGAAGTCTAAGCATGAAGATTCTTTGACTAAAAGGGAAAAATAACAAAGGAAAGAAAGAAAATGAATGAAGCCCCTACAGGCCATTGTTTTGAAACTTCAAGTCTTTAGACTTAGTAGTTTCTGCTGGCAATTCGACACAATCCTGAAACAATTTGGTTTTGAAATTAGTGGTATCGTGCTACTAATTTCAACAATTGCACATTATACTATTTTAGTTAACTGTACATATACATTTTTAACAAGTCTATTCTACCATCATAAAATTGCAGTTTTGATACAAGTTACGAAACTTTGCTAGGGACCAATAAGCGTTTCCCTCAACCAATCCCTTTGTCGGTTAGTAATCAAATTAGCTTAATAGTTTTTTGTTTCCGTATTCCTCATACCTAGTTGCTGACTGTTCTGCATTTTAATTATCAGGAAATGGTAGACTTTCTGGTCGATGTCTGGGAACAAGAGGGGCTTTATGATTAAACAGCTGCATAATTCATGATTCTCAGCTGGCTGGATTTGTGTTTTGCAAGTTTTGAAGAAACCAAATCCAAAAAACAAATTCAAACAGCCATGTGTAATCTCAGCATCTGTGTTGAGAAGAAAAATGAAACTTTTGTTACCAAATGCCCCCATTTCGACATGTTATCATCTGAAAAGAAAAAAAGAAGCCTTTTCGACTAATTTATAGATATTAGTCAGGCTAAAAGTCAAGCACAAAGAGCCTTGGCTAATTTAGATACATTGATGGGTAGAGAATTGAATCTCTATTCATAAATATAACATGTTCTTGTAGATACTTGTACCTCATAAGTTCTTTATTGTTTCATCCAGTTCTGATGTAATATCTGTTTCTTCTTTCTTATTTTGGAAATGCTCTCCATTTTCTTGCAGTTAGGAGAAGTTAAAGATTAAACATATGCTTCTTTAATATAGAAACATGCAAGTTCATGATCCAAAATGCATCAGTGATGAAAATAAGGATGCAAGTTGAGAAATGTATGAGTTGGAATTACATGGGGAAATTGAGACAGCACAGAATGTCCAGGTGATTCCATAATTCAGAGTAACTTAAGCTTTGTTTTTCACCTTAAAAAGGTGCATTTAGGACAATCTACTACCGTTGGTTGACAGATTCAAACATCAATGTTTTAACGAAGGTATAGCTCCACGCACTAAACATAACATCAATGTTTTAACGAAGGTATAGCTCCACGCACTAAACATCAGCGACATTTTTATTCCTGTCCTTTCAGATAATGGAATAATGGATTGGTTGTTTTTGCCAAAGCTTCAGTCTCACTTGAGAACCTTCAGTTAGAGGAATGCCTCGGGTTTTCCTGGCTGGGGTTTTTGGTATACTTTTGAATTGTGGTAAAAAGCTGAAGGCTCTTTCCTGGTGAACTGCTTTGGCGTGAAAGACAAAACCAATGGATGTCCATTGGTGGTTTCTTGCAACTTACTGCAATCTTTGGCTATTAGAA
Source organism: Nicotiana attenuata (assembly GCF_001879085.1). Lineage (NCBI taxonomy): Eukaryota > Viridiplantae > Streptophyta > Magnoliopsida > Solanales > Solanaceae > Nicotiana > Nicotiana attenuata. The sequence goes on along the minus strand of NW_017673487.1, from coordinate 34,030 downwards.
ACTGCACTGGAGTAGGCAATGCTATCATTTCCCTAGTAGGTAGACTCTGCCCCAAACTGACTCATCTGGAGCTGAGTGGACTCCTCGGCTGAACTGATGAGGTGCTCTTCACTCTTTCAGAGCTGTGTAGTTAGTTTGGTGGAGGTGAGTTTAAGCGGGTGTGTCAATGTTATGGGCAAATCAGTTTCAGCCATAGCTGAGCTGCATGGGGGGACTCTGGAGTCTTTGATCACAAATGGTGGTGGACAACTGGACATGTCAATGTTCTTTTTTTCTCAGCTTCTACAATGAAGCTGTTAATGAGGATATTTGGCTCCCTTTTAATGGGAAGTCTTATCCTATTACTCGGGACCGGATCCACCTTGCGACCTACGTAGTTTTTGTTCAAACAGTGTAAATGTGTTCGAAAAATTCACTAAATGTCTATTAATGTTTGAATGTGAACCCAATCACTATTGAAAATTTACTCGAGGTTGTTGCAGGAACCCATAAACCTTAAATTATGGATCCGCCTCTACTATTACTCCAGTCATACTTCACCGAGAATACAAATGCTGGGTTTTTGGATAGAGAGACTCATGTCATGTGTAGCCCTAGTTCCTTTTGCCATAGTTTTTAGCTTCTACCCTTTCATCGATTAGCAAATCATGCTACAAGAGAAGCTTTTCTATTAATTAGTTCCTCTTCACTTTTAGGTTTACCGAGTCTTCCACGATGTTCAGTGTTCTGCTTGTGATTGTTTGGTCATGTCCGGCTCTTGAATCTTTTTAAGGTTGCTTCTAGCAGTTGTATGGGTTTGTACCAAGCTCTAGTTTTGCAGGCCTCTCTTTTCCATGACTGTTATTTGTTCATGTCTTTTTGTCAGGGGCGGCTCAAGAACATCAGAGGCCTAAAGCCAAATTTTTTTAGAGGTCTTACACTTAAAAAAAAAAATCATAATGTAACAAGACTCATACTTTATAGTTGACATATGTAAATTCTGAAATAATAATAGTAAAGCAATATACTACTATGAAGTAAAAATATAAAAATAACAAATTTCAAATTTAAAAGAAATAATAGAAATTTAAAGGCGAAATGTCTTCCTGGCCACTTAAACTTGTAGGGCTTTTGAAAGCCGATACACAAACTTTGAGTTTTCCCATTTGAACACTCGAACTCGTTTTTTCCATAACTAATAAACACATATGACCCTTAAGCCTATGCGCGTATATTACACATACACAGACGTGTCCATCCACTCAGCAATTGACCAATCCAAAACTAAGACCCCACCCAACTAATGACGTGTGTAATTTTTAAATAAAAATTGTCACCTATATTTATATTTTAAAAATAAAAATAAATACAATAAAAAAGAAAACACTTGAACCCTTCCAGCTTCCTCTTCCCCTTCCCCGTTCTTTCCCATCTCGCCCCCCACCCCCCACACCTGCAACTCTTTCTTCTACTTCCATATCAGCACTCCCTTCCTAGGTTCTTCTTCGTCTTCTCCTCTCTCTATTTTTTTCTAGTTAGGTAGGAGAAATTTTCTGATCAGCACTGTCGCAGAATTTGTTTTCTTTAAAGTTGTGACAAATCATTATCGTATTTTGGAAGTATATGTGCTAGAACGTGGAGTTAGCTTGTGGGTGAAGTATGAATTTGATCTTGGAGATAAATTTTTTGGGATGGTTAGGGGTGCTACTTTTGCTGATGGGTGTTTCCATATCTTGGATGACGAGAACGGGCTAGTGACATTTGACCTGAAAAATAACCATTTTAAGATTTACAAATTAGTTATTGGAGGAGGTAATTATCCAAGTGCAGAAAGCCTGCAATTTTCGTACAAGGAGAAATATTTCAGAAGGAATGGTTTGAGAAAAAGGATGAAATTTGGGAAAGATGTTACCATTTCTGCTTGTGCGGCCTCTTACGCTGGAAGTGATGATTCTGTAATTCTTATCAAGAATGAAGAGATTAAGGCCAAAGAAGAATTTGAAACTCGCGATTCCAAAATACGATAATGATTTACAGCTCCCCTACTGTGAATGATTTGTGAGTCTGTTAGAAAATTAGAAGATGATGAAGGGGATGAAGAAGTATGAGGACCAAAAACTTCAGAGAAATCAAAGTCTGGATCAGTAGAAGAGGAATCTGGGATTTTGAGGTGGGTGAGTTTACTTGCTAGCATGGAATGAACGGCCTTTTTTTGTTGAGCTGCAAAGGCCATATTTTTTTTATAATTTTTTGTACTGTTGGGCGTTGGGAAGGGAGTTTTCAATGGTCAAATGTGTTTATTAGTTACGGAAAAAACGAGTTCGAGTGTTCAAATGGGAAAATAAAAAGTTTATGTGTCGACTTTAAAAAACCCGACAAGTTTAAGTGGCCAGGAAGCCATTTCGCCAAATTTAAAACAATAGAATTTGATTCTAGAAATCCATATATAACTCAATATATCATAATAAAATTTTATTGTTGCTGCAATGCTTAAAAGAATGAAAAAGAAGTAATCCTAATTTATTCAATGTCTTTCATCCATAAAATATCATCCGCTCTAGGAGTTTACACCTAACTAAACATTTAACCTTAAGAATCAATAAATCAAAGTAAAAATATTACTCGACCGTGGTTAAGTGTTAAAAATTGTACATGCAAGACATACATCTTACATTCATTGGTTTACTATACACATTCGATGCAGATAAGTTTTTACCTTTTTTCATCCCTTATTTTTTAGAGAATAGACAACTTAGTAAGAAGAAAAAGAAAAGAATATAAAATACACAAATCTTATTATAAGAAAGAATAATAATAAATAATAATAATAATATCACTGTTAGAAGGTAAATTAATTATAAGTCAACATAAATCACATTGGCTAAATAATTCTCTATCTTTTTATAAATTTTTTTTATACTTTTTGCCATAAATATTCAATATATTCTATATAAAACTACCATAGAATTAACTTATACTGTTAATTAAAAAAAGGGGGCCCTAACAATTTGGGGGCCTAAAGCCATTGCTTCATTGGCTTTACCCTCTAGCCGGCTCTGCTTTTTGTGATAAAAATGTCAATGGAATAAATAAAAAAGGAAATCTTATGTATAATTTATGGCAGTGCGCGCGCGCCCATATATATATATATATATATATATATATATATATATATATATATATATATATATATATATATATATATATATAGACACCTCTTTGGTTCAATACCATATGATAAATTGTTAGATAACGAATGTAGGCATAATTATATGTAATATATATAGCTAGCATAATTATAGGAATTTACAACAGATTTATACGATTTCTTTTTTGATTCTTTCCATAGTTAGGGCTCTGTGTACTTGTATATATACTTGTTATTTCTTGAATACAAGAGAAGAGAGATTCCTCTCTTGTCTCTCTACTTTACATAAATCATGGTCAACTTTGTCGTTTTGCTCAAAATCAACTTGGTTTCCATCGTACAAAATAGTAGTTACTAAATTTGATTACATGTCAATCGTACAAAAGATTAGTTACTGTAGATTATCACCGTATTTAATTTATATCCACTGTCATCGTACAAAATTTTTTACACTGTCAGTGTATGAAGTTTTTATACTGTCGGTACAATTTAGTCTATTGTGGATGGTTGTCTTATTTTTCAAATTAATGTCACTTTACATGAGTAATTTTATTTAATTATATTTAAAATTTATATGATAGTACAAAGAATTTTTACACTATCGGTATATAATTAAAAACGTACCCACAGTGTGGCAGAGGTACAGAATTTAATTTCTGAACAACCAGTAGTAGCATATATTATATGTGACACAGAAATGAGCTTTATATTTAACAGACAAATGTCACCAGATCGACACCAGCCATGTACTACTATCCCAATGTATTAAAATGATAGCCTTGTATGCATGAGGCTGCTAATAAAAGGTGAGGCAGTTTCTTCTTTATTTTAAAGATTCAATAGTCTGCAAAATATAGATGATCATGTCTTTATTTTATGATCATCAGCTGAAACTTGTATTTATTGTTGGTGGATTCTTGATCATCTTTGCCCTTCTTTTTCTTCAACCTATTACAGGTTAGTACGTAGTATTAGTGTTGCAAAATGACACCTTCTATTTACTTACGAACCCCTTTTTTATAGATAACGGGTACGAGCCGTGCAAGCGGCCATTAATATTTGCATTAGAATAGGCTGTCTATATCACATTCCTTGGAGTGTGGCCCGCGTGAATGCAGAATGCCTCGTGCACCAGGATACCCTTCCTTTTAACGGCTCTTAAATAAAAATCTTGGATGAAAATTATTTTTCCATGTAAACATATGGTTTAATTTTCTAAAGTTTCTTTCTATGGAAAAATAAGCTTTTCCATCCTTGAATTGATTACTTGATCAATTTAACCTTTTATTGGATATTAGTTTTTTTTGTTTATTTTTACAAACCAATAAAAGTTCACGTGTAATGTAGTAATATGGCTGTTGGGATCAGAGACGGGTTTATGACTTAAATTTGATGAGTTCAATCTTGAACGAAAAATCCTTTTCTCACCTATATATTACTCCTTGCAATTCTAACCATGAATTGTATGTACGTTTATAGGTTGAATCTTGAATCTGCAGAATATTAACGTGGTAGCCTATGGTTAGGCGAATTGAGACTATTGTTATTTCATGGCCTAATGGATGCTGCCTTTATGGAGTAAAATTGAAAACATACAATTAGACAGATGACAAGGAAAAAGAAAAAGAGAGGGAAGGTGATTTTGACATTTTTCTTTTTCCTTTTTTTCCCTCTATTTAATATTCATCAAGTGGGTACTTACTTAGGTTATAAGAACATCTTTTTCTAAACAAAGTTTCATAAATTGTGCTTAACATTTAATTAGTATTAAAAACCATTTCAAAAGTACACTAAAACTTGACTTATTGACTCAATTTTAGATTAGTATATTTCTATTTATCCCTTTCTTTGACAGGATTGCACCAAAATAATAGAGATGATTATACTGAACTCCTGAATGTCGATAAGCATATGATTTTGACTCTTCCAGCCATTTAGTAATAAACAACTTGTTGTAGGCTGTAGATATTCAATAAAGTCCAATCAGTTTTATCTATGTCAAGTTGTCAACCAATCCCATTAAACGATATTCTTTGGATAACATCTGCCATACAGATTAAAAGGGACAGCTTACCAATTCTCTAAGGGGGGAGAGATCCACAATTGTGGTTCCTGTGGAAAGGAACAATATTTTTCCTTTTAATAAAAATGGTGTCTGATCCATCTTGCGCACATCTCTACTATTTCACTAAATATCTACTACCTCCCACCAAGATTAGCAAGGGAGAAAAAAGAGGTAGATGTAGTAAAAATTTCATAATACCTAAACAAAGCTAAAACATCATGTAAGGTATATGTAATTTACAAATACACCTCAATAAACAACAACCATTTGGTTCAAGAGAGCAGTTACAACAGCCAGTACATGACCAAACTGTGCCAAGGTTTATATAACTGAAAAGTACTTGGATATTCGACTACGAACAGACAAAATTCTTAAGGATTTCTGGCTTACTCAACATTAGGTAACAGAAAAGCTTATCTGACGATAATTAGCTTAAAGGAATTGCTCAAACTGTAACCTTATAATGCTGCAAGCAACCTGCAATTCTAATGACCACAATCTTGAAAGAAGACAGAACACTAGAAACTCGACCTTGCTGCTGACTATAGACAAAATGGCGACGTTGCCTAGTAAAATATTCAGTGCATTCATTTCTCAGATAAACCAAATCTTATTCATACCTTTTGCAATACTTTAAGCAAAGAGGGAATGAAGATTGCTCCATCACAATATATATTCAACTTGTTGCTTTTAGTGCTCGACTGTAACGTGTTCCTCCACCAGATCAGTCTCTATTTGAGCTTCAACTACAGTCTCTGGCTGGCTTGATTCAACAGTTGATACAACCTCACACTCTTGAACATCTGCTTCGCGTTCAGTAGTTTGCTCGAGTTGGTTGTTTGGTTGAGAAGCAACTTCACTCATCTCTTTGGGTAAAGCATTCGGCAGAGATGCAGCTTCAGTTGATTTCTTGGATAAGCTAGATTTGCGAATAGAAGGCTTTCTTGTTTCATTGGATAAGTTGGTTTTCTCGGATGGCAGCTTTGGAAGTGACTTCCTTTGAGGCTTCTTAAAATTGAGAGGAGAATGCCCTTTGACGGGATCATTTTGAGATGCATTTTCGTCCAAGCTTAACCTACTTGGGCGCATGACACTCTCATTATTTCCTTCTTTAGTGGGAGAGCTCTTTCTCCTCCCAAGTTTGGGGGATTTAGCTCTTGTTGGTGGAATCTAACATCATAAGATAGTGACAGAAGGTGTTAGAGAAACACCACATAACTTGTAGATTTCAAAATAAAAGGAGGAATAAATTACTTTAGGAGAAACATCAAGTGTACATATACATAGGGGTGTGCATTCGATTTATCGATTCGATTTTGACCCTTATCGATAATTACTTATCGATTATCGATTTGTACATATGCTTATCGTTATCGTTTAAATAAGGTTTCGATTTTTTCGATTTCGATTTATCGATTTTGGGGGCTTATCGATTCGATTATCGATTACACCAATAGAAAATTTGCGGGATTCCACGGAAAGTATATCGCTATAAACGCGCCTAACTAATATGGACAAAAAGAAGCTAAAATAAGACGAACACCATTTATAACATAAAAATTGTGTCAACAAGCACATGCAACAAAACTAAAGTAAGGGATCAAATGCATGCCACCAACACTCCAACAGTATAAAAAAAACAAAACAAAATACATCATCACGGCTAATTCTGTTTTCCATTAATTTGAACTTCATTCCCTTGATCTTTAAATATGATCATTCCTTAAATGTGATAGAGGAAATAATAGGGTAAGGGACTTAGGGTAAAGGAAAGGGTATAGATTAGGGAAAATGATATTATATAGCCGCTTTCATAATAGTAGCGGAATATATATACATTCTGTATGTTATATTAATCTACACTAATAGCTAATTACTCATTTTACAAGTGTCTACAGTTTAGGGGTGTGCATTCGATTTATCGATTCGATTTTGACCCTTATCGATAATTACTTATCGATTATCGATTTGTACATATGCTTATCGTTATCGTTTCAATAAGGTTTCGATTTTTTCGATTTCGATTTCGATAACAAATAATCGATTCGATTTATCAATAAACCGATTCGAATGCACACCCCTAAAAACAAACACCTTTTTTAAAAAAAAATATTTCAAATATTATCTATTTGCAGTGTGTTAGTTGGACATAGTTAATACTGACTACTGGTAGTTTTATCAGAAGAATAAATTTACCCTGATAAGTAGAGACTGAACCCATGTCCTTTATTTGTTTATCTATTTATTTATTTATTTATTTATTTTTGCAGCCCATGTCCTCCATTTCTTCTCCCATGTGCTTCTTCCTTCATTTTTTTTGCTGAGTTCACTGTTTTTTCTCTCTTTCACGTACATCTCTGACGGTCAACTGCATTATTATTATTATTATTATTATTATTATTATTATTGTTATTATTATTATTATTATTATTATTATTTAATTTTTAAATTTTTATATAAAATTCCCTCCAAATTAGGAGGATCTATAGTGTTTCCACACTTCTCCTCCAGCGTGACTCGAACCCAAGGCCTAACGGTCGAGGGTGGAGGTGCTTTACCAACTGAACAACCCTCACTAGTTTATTCAATGCTTCCCCTCCAGCGTAACTCGAAAGATCTATTTCTGCTCATACTTAATTATTCAATGCTTATAAGTTGATTCTTAATATATATATATATATATATATATATTTTATGCCAATTCGCATTTAACCTCCTCAGCTTTCGCAGGTTTTCAGTTTTAACCCCAAGTGTATCTAGTGGGAATGTTCTCACCTTCTATCATACTATGACATTTAAGATTCTAATCTTATTATTCATTAAGTAGTAAAAATAGCTTTTTTGGTCCCTGATTTATTGCATTATTGCGAATTTGATCCTTTTATTAATTGACTAAGCACATTAAACCTTCAATTAACCTAAACGTATGAGTTTGCTCTTTTAAGCTAATAGATGTTAAATACTCCGTTAACAGAGAGTTCCTCTTTTTTTTTTCTCGAACATTGACTCCCTAATCCCCGTACATAGTTTAATAGAACAACAGAACATCTAATGGAACAAAATCAAAATATTTAAATTAATTGAATGTTTAATGTGATTAGTCAAATAACACAAGGATCCAAATCGGAACAATGCAGTAATTCAGGGATCAAATATGCCATTTTCGGAATATTGAACTACTAATGGGCATCAATTCGATAAAAATAAAAGTTTGAAACTCGTGAAATTTACAAATAATGCTCCATTAATTGAATGTTAGTGTATGTCGTAAACATCCTAAATGGAAATGATATTGTATAAATTGACACCGGTAGGATACGTTTGATTAAATTAATTCTTGGTTATATCTTAGTGTTTTGAAATTGGAGAGCAATACTTGTATGGGGTCAAATTCTGCCCACTATGGTAAGCAACGACCCCCGACTAAGCAATAGCCGAAGTAGAGGGGACGACCTAAGAATGTCAGAGCGAAAGTATGCCCTTGAATCTCGTCGTCTCCTCAAAAGCACGTGACCATCCCTGTATTATTTTATTATTTTTTGAGGGGGTTCTCTTGTTATATAAGGGAGAATCCCAATGTTGTAAGGGGGGGGGGGGAATCTTTTTCAATAAGAAGCTATCTTCTCTTTCTCTCTCTCTCTCAACAAGCTTTCTCTTACTCTCTTTTGAATATCCAGATTGTTGAAACAATCACAAGCATAATATATATTTCTAGGTCTAATTATATTCGATTACGATTTACCTTTGATTCATTTTGATTGTTTTCGCTTACAAAGTAATTAGTATCTTTTGAGTCAAACAATTTGGCGTCGCCTGTGGGGATTTCGGCAATCGAAATCATAGTTTGCACCTAGAACATCAAAAATAAACCACCTTCCTCCACACCCTACTGAAATCGAAAAATGGCGGAAAATGACGCACGATTGAAAGCAATAGCAGGCGTCACAACCAACCTCATGGGCCCCCTCAACGAGGCCGGCAGAGAAAACATCTTGAGCACAACACCTGGTAACACTCAAGAGGGAGAAATCTCACCCTCCCCATCTGAAGATCTGACGATCATGCAAGAAAAGGGGGCTTCCACGTCTGCAGTCAAAGAAGCACCACCCCCGGTGGTCAAGAAGCTACTGGAAGAATGGCTGACGAACACCCTAGGCAGCTTGCTCGAAAAATCGCCCCAAAGCAACATTAAGAACCCGTTGACGACAGACATCGCTACCACCAGTGAACACGATACTGTACGTACAAACAACAACCACACCAATGGCCAGACCAGCGATGGCACACTTGCAGCCATCCTTAAAAAAATGGAGGAAATGGAGAATGAAAACAAGGCACTTCGGGATCAGATGAAAGAGCATCAGGAAAGAGTAGACAAAATTCCCGGCGCTCCTAAGTTACTACCAAAACGCGACGTGGGAAGATTCGTCGAACAGCCATACAGCGAAGAAGCTGCACCTCACCCGATCCCAAAGACTTTCAAGATGCCACCCTACTTAAGGATATATGACGGAACGACGGACCCCGAAGACCACCTGATCCACTATGTGACCGCTGTGAAGGGTAACGATCTGTNATATTAATCTACACAAATAGGTAATTACTCATTTTACAAGTGTCTACAGTTTAGGGGTGTGCATTCGATTTATCGATTCGATTTTGACCCTTATCGATAATTACTTATCGATTATCGATTTGTACATATGCTTATCGCTATCGTTTCAATAAGGTTTCGATTTTTTCGATTTCGATAACAAATAATCGATTCGATTTATCGATAAATCGATTCGAATGCACACCCCTACATGATATACAAAACTAGTTAGAAAAGAATAAAGCAAATTTTAGGAAATTTCTTTAGCTGAAAGCATGACATGTCTTAGAGTTAAACATTTCAAGCAAAAAAAATAAAAAATAAAAAAAGGAATGACTGGAGTCTACATTATATTAAGCCATGAACAACTAGCATCCTAGCATGACTAGAAAAAGTAAGGCGGCAAACTCGGGTAAAGCTAGATAAGCCTAGAAGACTTGATGGTACTTGAGATTATCACAGCAATGAGGTTCTAGCATTCACTCTGTTGTCCAAATCAATCTTGGGAATACCCACACGGCCACACTACATCTCCGTGATGTGCAAACTAAAATCCTGCTTGGGATATTGCATCTTTTAGTTTTGTCAACTTGGGTAATCTGATAGCTACGCCGAATAACTTCTTTCTTTTCTTTCAGAGGTAACAATGATCTTTTAGTATCTTCACAGTAAGATCCATGGAGTTGAATCCTTATAAAAAAAGATGAGTTGGATTTTCTGATCTTTATGAATATCCAGACTAATAGAGCTTCTAAAAAGCATACTGACTAAGAAACAGATAAATGTCATTACAGCCAATTCTAACCGGAATAATATGTCATGTAATTATCCTTCTGTGTTACATGAATCCTTCATTTATCTTGACGTCTGACATTTGTAAGGGTATTCATACGGTTTATCAGAATTCAAAATACACTTAGTATTGGCAAAAAACTGCACCGACAACACAACTGGCTACATAACCCTAAACAAGTGCATGTAACAGAACTTGGTATATTTACATATGTATAGACATAAAATTTACATGCACACAATTAATAGGGTCAGATGCATATACCTGAGTTTCCCTTGAGTACAGATAACTTTTGCTTAACATTTTAACAAGAACAATGACAACAACTACGCCTCAATTTCAAACAAGTTGGGTCACTAACATTGCAGAAATCCCACAAAACTTTTGTTTAACATTGCAGAAAGAGAAAATCTTCGACACCCAATAGAAGCATTTCTGTACTATCTAGTTGCCCAGCTCCATTTCTTTGCCAACTGAATAGTGTAGGGAGCTCCAAAATCTTCTTATACCACCAACTTAAGAAAGCTAGCTTTCACCATAGGCTTGCCTACTTGACTTTTCTTTGAAATTTCCTAACCTTAAGTTAAATAGATGGAGGCACTCCAATTTACGGTTGCTATGGTGATTAAGGATGTGTGTAGTAGAGTTTATAGCACAAAAAGCGAGTGTTTTTCAAGAAAAATTAAGTAATTGGCTGCAAAAAGAAAATTTATCTAGTCTAAGATTTACTGAATCAGACAAACGTCAACAACCATGGGTGTGCTCTTCACAGTTCACTAAATATCATGCATCAATAACCACTTCTTTTTTCTTGATCATACTAAGCACTTATGATATCATTAGAAAGGGTGATGAAGTTCCACTGGCTCTATCCCAATAAAGTCAATCATCACATAAATGTATCAAGAGAAATGTGCCATTTGTGGTCTAAAAGTCAAGTAACTGAACTCTCAACTCCACCAAGCTATATCCAGCTTATCCGTTGATAGCTAAGGCTTTCTTTTAGGAGCTCAGTAGTGTTGAAAAATATTATATAATGTATCAAGGGCAATGCGCCATTAGTGGTCTAAAAGTCAAGACACTGAACTCCCGGCCCTTCCAAGCTATATCAGTTTAACCATTTGATAGCTAAGGGTTTCTTTACAGAGCTCAGTAGTAGTGCAATTTCTTTCTATGTAGTTCGTCGCATTCTGACAGAGCATGCAGTTTAAATGTCTAAGTTGAAAGTGTTCCAAAGATCGGCTAAAGGATTAACTTGAACCTAACTCTTTTACTATTTTCTAGAGCTTCACAAGAAAAGTTAAGCTGTGCTCCACATTACCTGACACCAAATATATTACTTAATTTTTAACGTATCATAACACATTTTCAGGATAAAGCAAATGAAATTTATACAAATAATGAGATATTATTACACGAAGCTAAAATATCAACTACATGGAGCTTAAAAGGAACGGTAACAAAGTCATTTTGAGCTAAAGAACCACTAAATATTCAACATACTATGTTTAAGAACAGCAAAAGGTGTTTCATAATATAGAATAAGTATTTCTCGGCATCGTGACATACAGCACAAAATTACCTTCTTCAACTCCACCTTTGGAGGAGCAGGTTCCTGATAAAAGCTTGGCATAGGAGTTGCTTTAAATTTTAAGCTCTTCCTTAGCATTTTGATCTCAGCTTCCTGAGTTTCCTGTTAGAGAAATGAAAGAAAATAAATGGAAATGCTACAAGATAACCCTCTATAACAAGAAATGTTCTACGCCTACTAGATTCCGAAGCAGAAAAAGTCAAAACACCTTAGTCTTGGCTTGCAGATTACTCTTCTCAACTTCCTTTGCATGGATTTTTTCTTCAAGCTTGGAGTAAAACTGTCCAAATTCCACAAATTAATTTTTCCTTAGTTGACTTCCCGGTGGAAGGCAAGCAAGCATGTATTATAAGCATCAGCAACACAAGCAGAGAGCTAACCTCTTTCCTTTTCTCAGCTCTTTCATCACACTTGAAATTGATATCGTAGGTTGGAAGACTACCTACTTTGCGAGTTTTGGCATCTGATGCACCAGTAGGACTACTATGAAGTAATTAAGGATAAACTGAAAGATTTTTCATCCTTTGATGCTAATATAAAAAGAACACCATAGCAAAGGAGCAAAGAGAAAGAAAAAGTATAAACTCATTTAGGATACGAAGATAATTCCGCACTTCCATCAGCTTTATTAGGGGGCACTTTCTTCAAAGGCTTCAGTTTTGTTGTTTCCCTGCAGTAACAAAATTATAGTTCACAACCTTACTGGGAAAAAGGTTATCCATAAATAAGCAACAAGGGACTTTGGCATCTTTCAAAAATGTTTCGGCTCCATGCAACAGGTACGGAACTACAAGAGCAAATGAGCAATAGGACATACTTAAGGCCCTCAGAGTGGGCAGCACTTGGAGAAGCTGATGCTACTTCAGCATGGCCTGGTTGCTGCTAGAAGACAGCAAAAAAGGAATATGATATTGATAACAATAAACAGAAGCAGATGAAGCTGCAATATTGAAATTCAGATTATGGTTACTCTGGACTGTATGTCTATAACTGTACGCCATAAATTAGACCTAAAACGTTTACCTTAGCACGATTAACATTTAGATGAGCCAATGTAGGTTTTGAATAGTACTCAGTAGTTTTCTTGTCACTGAATGATTTACTCTTTGCATCAGTGGAAGATGGCTGTTTCGGACGCGATTTGGAAGCAAGGGTACCATTTGATGCATCTTTTCCATCTTTACTTTTCTTGGCTGCGCCATTTTTAGGGCTTGAATTCTTAGTGTTCCTTGCCCTTCCTGGAGCCTTTCGCTCTTTACTGTTCTTCGCCTCATCAGATTCTTTAGCTTCATGTTCCTGTAAGTAAAGTGATTACATAACTGTGGTGTCAAAATGTCCTGAGTAAGTTTAAAAAGAACGGAACAAACCCCTTACCTCGGAACTGACACCAGCATTGCTTTCTGCAGTTGTCATAGCTTCACGACTGACCTCTTGGACAGAAGAGTCAACTGTTTCACTATCATTCAATACGGCTGTACTCTGGAAACTCCTCTCTAGTTCTTCAGTACTGGAACTTGCATGAGGCATCCCGTTTGGTATGCCAGCAACAACTTCAGGAAGTTGGTGAACTCCATTTCCAAAGCCCAACCCGTTTCCAGAAACAGCTACGTTATTGACAACATCCATCATGCTCTATAATGTTTCAAAATTAGCAACCACAATTCTACAAGTCAAAACCACAAACAGAAAATGCCTCGTGAATGGAGATTACACAAGCAGAAATCAAAGGTTTTTAAAGTATAATTAAACCCCCAATAGTAGGCTCTCAAGACATACATTCTCATCTCCACAATACAACCAATCCCGCAGACAGCAAATTGTATATAAAAGATTACTAAAGCAATGCTACAACTACAAAAAGAACTCAACTTTGAAAATTCAAGTCTCACAACACTACAAACTCTCATGTATGACACAGAATACCTTCTATTATTTCAACCGCTTTGGTCTTCACTCTTCAGAGAGACTAACAGCACACAAATAAAAAACTCAGGCTTCTTTCTCTCAGTAAGCAAGAACCATTTCTACTGAACTGAGAATTAAACAAAGTAAAAGCACCTTAAAAATCAAAACTATCCATCAACTATGAGTCAATCCCAAATTACAAAGAACTCAAAAACCAAATCCAAGAACAATACCAGAAGACGACAAAATCAGTAGACCGACACACTACTCTACTAGATCTCAAAACCCAGTTAAAAAGATCCAATCTTTTTCTCATTCCAAGATTCAATGCTGCAAATCCAAACCCCAAAAACCCACAACCCATTTTCACAGTGCTAATCCCCACAAGATACTCATAATGTACTTAAATACAAAGCACAACAAATGCAGTTTGTTACTGAATGCTAGTATAAACTTACCTAAACAACCATAAAAAGGTCACAAGTCCATTAAATCCAAGGGATCTGAGAGAATCTTGGGAAACAAAGTGAAACACTTGCAAAACAAACAAGAATCTGAAACTTGTAGTAACAAATTATGAAAATGTAACTGCTCTAAAAATGCTTTATTTTGGTTTTCTTGAATTTTGGAAGTGAAAAGCTGTGAACTTTGAAGAGGGGTTTCTCTATTTCTGCAAATTATGACTTTGTTTCAACTCAAAAATAGAGAGAGGGGGGACGGTTTTGCTCTCGTGTGTGTGTGTGTTGGGGGGGATGGTTTTTCAATATAATTTAGTTTCTTCTATTCTATGTATGTGACAGAAGTATTAAAATCTATATTCCAGGTCATTGTCTGATAAGAGAGAGAGAGAGAGAGAACACCTACTTTAAGGATAGGGAGATACAGTTTACATATGCGGTTACTGTAATCATAGGGACATCTCAATAAGTCTGCCTTACCTGGCTATATCAAAGGCTGACAATTAAAATATTATTCTTTTTTTAAAAGTTTGATTTGCTTCATTTTCCCTTGTCTTCGAATTCATATTCATTTTATATCCAGAAGGACAGCTAGGTAAACCAAAGTCACAATTTTAATTAGGACAAACTTAAGTCACAGTTTGAACAAGTAAAAATATAGGATAATACATATGTTCCTTTTAATTTCATCCATTTTTTTAACTACACACTTAACTTCATGATGACCCTTTTTATTATACATACGTATTCATGAGTTTGATATAAATTTTTAAACTGAAAAATACGGAACACCTTCAATTTTTTTTATTTTTCACATACATCTATAGTAATATTTAAGCATGACTATTACTAATTATATTTCAACTTCAATATATCACCTAATATGATTTAATAATGATTTCGTGTAAACATTGAAGATAAATATTTTTTTTCTTTCACTACAATGTTATGTACTTGTGTCTAGTGATCTTTCTAGCTATCACTACTCTGTCATTGTGCTCCTTTTCCCTATACCTATAAATAAAATAAAACTTTCACGTGCCATGTTAATTCTCGAATTAGTACTTACATATAGATATGTTTGTTTAAGCATAAAAGAGAAAACACTTGTTGTCTCTACGAAATTTAGGAGGAGAAAAAACTACTATCACTTTTGACGTTAAAATAAAAAATAAAAAATAAATTTTAATTTTCATGCTCCAAAATTTCGTTTTATAGTCTTTTATGTTTACTAATAATAATGCTTCCATATCCTAAAACTATAGTATATGTTTCACTATTCTTCACCTATTTTGTCCATATACTTCCAATACCAAGTGCTTTTTTTTTTAGCAAAGGAAAGATACATATATTATAGCTAGATAGGGTTCAAAACATCACAACCATTGATTTACTGTACATTACTAGTTCAGATATGTTTCTTTATTGCTTTTTTTAAATAGAAAAAATAGTGCAAAGATATTTATCAAAAATATTCTTCCTAATAATAATTTGCCCCTCGAAAAAATGATCCTTCAATCTAATCACAAAGTCAAAGTGAACGAGACAAAAGGAAAACAAAAACAACATCATCATCATAAATTTTCACGGGAAATCAATTGAAAAATAATATATCTAAGAAAGCAAAGATGCAAACATCAAAGTCAACAAAGTTGTAACAACAATATTTTAATAATTTATTTATTATTCTTCACTCGAATCTTATAAATCTAGACAAATCGGAATGAAAGATATTGTTGACAATGTATCTTAGGCACGGGTGGGCATAGTTTGGGCAAACCCAAAGTCCAAACGAAATTCGAACTGTTTGGATTTTCAGATTATGTTTCAGATTTAATTTTTAATTTTTTTAGATTTCAGATTGGATATTAGATTTGGTACTTCAGATTTTTGAATACCCGAAAATCTAAATTTTTTATATTTTATATATAGTCCATATTTCATATGCCAATAGTAACAAATAAAATATCCTAACCATTATAATCTCAATATTCAATCAATGGCGGACCCAAAACTTTATGCAAGCGTGTTTAGAAATATGCTAAGTCCTCGGTAGCAGTTAACATTAAAAGTGACACTAAGTTCACATACAAAGTTTATCTTGCTCCATTTATTTTGGTTCTTAACGAAACGTTAAAAGAAATATTGCTCGCTACGCTTTATTTCTTTTCGAAGTCGCCTTGTTTTATTTTGTTTACACATTTACCTAGATTTTAACAATAGATCTATTTATCTTATAAATTTTACAATTTATTAAAAGTTATATTAAAATTTTTATCGGAACAAACATCATTTTGACCTATATTAAAATATTAAACTCATAATTTAACTTGTGCTACTGTAAATCAAAAATAACATAAAAGAACTATAAACTAAATTAGATTAATAATTTCAGTATAAAAAGTTTCAAAACTATGAAAGGAAACTAATATAAAATAAATAATAAAAGAAAGAAGAAGAATAAGAAGAAGAAGCAGCAACAACAACAACAGTGATGCAGGTCGACAACAAAGAGGCAAGTAACATAGTTCAAAAATAATATGAAATGTAAAAGGTTGTCAAGTTTGGATAGAATAATATTTGAAGAAAAATCAAAAACAAAAATCATTATGTATATCACAATACATTTATATAAATTGTATTATTTATGTATATTAGGATCCTTTAAAATATTCACCTCAATATCACTCTGACCCCAAAGACTAACAAACCAAACTCAGTGAAAGAATATAGGCTCATTGCATGTTGTACTGTCCTATACAAAATGATTGCTAAAATATTAGCTTCCAGATTGCAAGGTGTGGTTACAGATATCATTGCACAGGCAGGTTTTATCCCAGGTAGGAAAATAGCTGATAATATTGTATTGGGTGATACCCTTTTTGCTTGAGCCCGACCGGGTTGGGTCCGGTCCGGGGCAAGTCGGGGCCATCGAACCCGACCTGGATGAAAGGTAGAACAACGGCCACGTCAACAACCGAGGTCGAGTCATTTCGAGACCGTTGCAGAGCTCGATATGAGTCACCACCGGATGGAGAAACACACAAGGTCGGAAGCCGGACTCGTAACGGATAACCAAGCGTCGCCGGATATCTCGCCCAAACGTGATTTTCTCAACCACTTCAGGCCATTAAGGCGTAATTACAGGGATCCACGATGTAATTAATTTACCTACCTTATTTTTACCCTTAATCAGAATGTATAAAAGGGGAGAAGACCCCATAAAGAGGGGATCGGAAACCATTACACTACAGTACCATCTCTCTCAATTCTTGTACGCTATCAAGCACAATTGTTCTAAGCAATATTATATTCTGCGATTATTTACTTTAGCAGCAATTGCTGAGTCTTTATCTTTTATTTTCCTCAATCCAAACCTTTTGTATCTTTTAGTTCACGGATCCTTAAAACCCCATATAAATTCAATTGTTATCCGGATTCCAGGGTAAACAACACTTTTGAGAAAAATATACTTAAAAGCACTTTTTAAGAGCTTGCTCAAACACTAATTATATTGTTGCTCAGAAGTCTTTTTCAAATTCATTAACCAAACACAAACTACTTCTCACCACAAGTATTTTTGAGAAAAAAACTTCTCAAAAATAAGTTGATTTTAGAAGCTTGGCCAAACAGGCTATAAATATCATTTTTATCAAAATAGTAATTAATTAATACTTATTCACTAAATTTTACGTGTATCTACATTAAAAATGACATGTTAAACTCTTTTATAATTTTCGCAATATCAGTACATTTTAACATGTATCAGGTTAATGCTTTATCTAGTAGTTTACCCAATTAATAGTTATTATGAAAAGTTTAATGTTGTTACCTTATAAGTTGCGATACGATTATGTAAATATTTTTACAATATCAGTACATATAACGTATAACTCTTTATAATAATAGGATTATGTAGAGTCAAAGATGATAGCTGAGAAAGAGATGTTAAACTGTGGGAAGGAGGGTATGGAGGTGGTGACATTATGTTGCGGTCTTGTGGGTGGAGACACTTACTTACCTTATACCCCAACAAGTACTGCCTTATTCTTGTCACTGCTGACTCGAGAGAAAAGTCTCTATAATTCACTCAAGTTTCTAGAAGAGCTTATAGGAAAAGTGCCAATTGTACATATTGAAGATGTATGTGAAGCTCACTTGTTCTTCATGAAAGCTGCAGTCAATGGCCGTTTCTTGTGCGCTAGCTCCTTTGTTTCTTCTGCAGAAATTGGCTGTTATTACCAACAGAATTATCCTGAGTTTAATCTCAACCAAGAGTAAGATCGCCAACCCTTGCATTGTTCATTGAGTTTAAGTTTTATGCATCTTTAGTGTTATAAGTGAAGGGAAGCTTTGGAGTAATGGTAAACTATTAATATTTGTACATAGGATAGACTGCCAACATCATACCCCTTATGATACAACCCTTCCCTTGACCCTCCTGCGTCAACATGAATACTTCGTGCACCCGATTATTCTTTTTTTAGTATTAAAAGTATTTGCACACACTCAAGTTCCGTATGAAGTAACTACAATATAAATTTATATAATTTAATAAGATGTGACTTGATAAAATTGTTACTAACTTTAGAGACAGATTCAAGATATGAACTGAACGTGATATGGGTTCTGGACAGTAGTAACCTCAAATGTTAGTAAATGAGTTCTTAATTTAATTTTTGTGCAAGTTAGTGAATTTCTTTACACCTATAAAGGGTTTGGGTACTCAAAACGGAAAATTTTATTTTGTGTCTTTGTGGACCCAGATTTTTGTGGACCAAAAATATAAAATTGGGGTCCACAAATTTGTGAGATAAAAAGGAGTCTCATACAACTAATTGTACGAAGCACACAATAAAACTTCTCTACTCAAAACTATTGGATTTTGTGGAGCCCATATATTAGAACCTGTTATGAATGAAAATAACCTCATGAAGGACACATTGCGACATCAGCAAATTACATGTGGAACGCGGGAATAGGGACACGTGAGGAAGGAAATGGGAAATGAAAAACTAATACTCCTAGGTTAGGTAAAATTAGGTATGCTATGTTGTTGACATAATTGTCGTCTATTTCTCATCTCCCTTCTTTTAGGTTACTGCTCTTATACTCTTCTGTAACTTCTTCGGTATTTTAGTTATTAATTTGGCCAATCAGTTTTCCTTTATAATTGTGAGTGTTTATATATTTGGAGGTTTACAGAGCCTACCTCCACCCCAGAATAGCCTTATATTTCAGGTTAAATTACATTGATAAATTAAAATAACATTTTAGTGTCAATATATATAGCTTATTAAATCCGTATGCATTACTTCATTTATCTCAAACATAGTGTCCTTCTAAAGTCAATACATAAAAATATATTTTAGAGGTAAAAAAAACGACAGTGCTATTAGTTTCATCGAAGTTTTGTTTTCAATTCTTAGAAACTAACACAAATATTAAAGACGATGAACTTTTTGCATTTAAAATATTTAAGAAGATTTAGTAGAAGAAATTCAAATTTGAATAGTCCGAAGAATATGAAGTTGAATTGCATATAAAATATTCTCTCTTGAATGTAATTTTTTTCTTATTATGGTTTTCCTCTTAATTTCTTTCGTAAAACTTCTCATTCCAGGTATTTGAACGACCCCAATAGAGAAATCAAATGGAGATCGAAAAAGCTTGTTGACAGCGGTTTCGTGTACAAGTATGGGATGAAGGAGATATTGGATGATAGTGTTAGTAGTGCCAGGAAGAATGGCACCTTTCAGCAACAATGAAGCACCTCATGCATTAAGAGGCGGATTCAGAATTTACAATTTATAGGTTCCTGTAACAATCTCAAATTTATATACAATAACAACTAAGTTCACAGTTTCATTTTTATAGACATTTAATGAATTTCTATATATA
>NW_017673487.1:4631-13576 GCF_001879085.1 Nicotiana attenuata | reverse complement strand
TTTCTATATATATATATATATATATATATATATATATATATATATATATATATATATATATATAAAGTTATTGGGTTCCGGTGAACCTGTATGTAATGTTTTGGATCCGCCCCTGCATTCGTGTCGAAGTTTCTAAAGCGAGCTTTCAAATAATTGCTCTGGTATTAGCAGATGCTGCCCTCCAGGTTGTATTGATTATCTAGACTCAATTTTGAGGCTTCCTAAGGTAGCTTAATTGGTTTGTTTCTGCATTAAATTTGTTTGGTTTAGCTCTTTTGCGTGCACAAGCATTTTACAGAATTAAAATGTAACAATAAATTTTGTGTCTAGAAAATAATCAAGACAAAGACAAGAAAAATGTAACAGTTAGTTGTATTTTATAATAATCAATGACCTCTACTGCTCTAAATCCTTTTGGGCTTTGTTCGGGCACCAAAACCTTCTTCCTCAATCAACAGCAACCAGATTCGGGGGTTGGATTTGACCCAATTCAGCTCATAGGTCTGTCGCGATTTAGTTCAAATTTTCTCCAATCTTTTATTATTTTTAACAAATTAATCCATTCAATTTCTTAACCAACTAATATTAATAGCCGCATGATGCGCAAAGAATATTAAAGAATATTAATCATATCATGTGATTTAATTAGTTTGAGCATATTATATCACATTGTTTGAATTAAATTTCACATCCCTTCTTGTTACCCAATAAAGCATACCAATAAAAGAATTTTATGAAATTAGAAAAGGATTCATACAGTCATCGAATAATTTTGCTGTTCCTCATTTTTATTACATAAAACATTGTATTTAGCATTAGTGCATTTGCTATTATGACGTTTATCAGCTTGTCACCTCACTAAATATTTTTGTCAAGTATTCTCTTTTTAATATAACATAGATATGTATTTTTTTTACTCCTAATTTTTTTTCTTTAAAAAATTATTCTATTGTTCATCTTCATTTGACTACATTTATTAATATTATGTTTGACTACTTACTTTATTACTTTTAAACTAATTCAACTTATAAATATCTATCCCCACACTTTATATAATTTTCTATATGATATTTTAACTGATTATCCTCATTTCTAAATTCATCTATAACTGAAATAATATTAATATTTAATACTAAATTTTGAATTTGAAATGCCTTTACTATCAAGTTATAAAATCCTTTGATATTTTAAATGATTATTGTATAGGACAAAAATTATTCTAGTTATATTTAGGCCGCGCTAACACTAGGAGAGTCTTCGAATGCTACCACATGTCATCAGTATAAATTCAACAAAAGACGGATTCAAGGTCGAAGTGATATGACGAAAGATAGGGGCTAGGTCGAGGAGTCAACAGAGATCGAGGTCGAGATCGAGTACCCTCCTTAATAGAGCAGTAATGGCTAGCTTTGTTGATCTGACATTAAAGAGAATATTCCAGTGAATATTCCTAGAATCTGTACTATTAGAGTTTTACGACACATGTCCCCTTATAAAAAAGAGACATAATCATAGGGGGCATTAAACATTCATTGTAAAAGAACACTTTGACATTCTCGAGAGATTCTTGCTTTATTACATACATACAAAAGTTTTTTTTTTCTTGAGATTCCTGTCTAGCTTTTCTCCCACGATCCAAGAAGAACTCGAATATTCAAAGTTTGGGCAATCATTTATCATTGTCAGAAGAAATATTATATATCTTCATCACTTTTTCGGTCATCTCACATTTATTTACATAAATACCATTATACATAATTTATTGCTATTTAATGCTATTTACTTCATATTTATGCCAATCAGTGTTGTTTATATTTATACGAAAAAGGGCCAAAAATGTCCCTCTACTATCTAAAATAAATCATATCTGGCCCCCGTTATACTATTTAATTAAAAAAGTCCTTACCGTTTGTGCCCAGAAATTAAAATGTCCCTCCACCATCTACTCCGCCATTTAAAATTAAAATATCCACTTGGCAGTCTTTGATTGGACGATTTAAACCCACCCCCTATTTTTTAATTAACCCACGACCCGGTTCATTTTATTCGACCCACCCGTATATCACTTAAAGAACACCCCAAAAAAATTGGTCCTCAAACCTTCCTTCAACCACGAGACCAAAAGTTAGGGTTCTTCAAGAAAGCCTTCTCTTAATTGATGCTGCTGATTCAAGAATTAATTTTCTGAAAAGGTATGTTTAATCCGCGTAATATTACTTGTTTATCTCCCCTCTATGTGTATTTGTCTTAGTTTATTATTAGGGTTTTATGCTCAAATCGTTTTGGGGCTTTAATATGTTTTGTTTTCTTATGTCTTAGTTTAAGATGTTATTTTCTGACCTTTTTGTCTTATTTTCTTGTGTGGAATGCCTTTGCATGTATTTTGTTTTAGTCGTTTCTGAATTTTGTAAGCATTAAAGTTGGTGAGATATGATAATGTGGGGTTTCATTTGTTCCTTTTAATCGTTTTCTTGTTTGGCATATGTCTGTGCTGGGTGTGTTGAATGCTCTTCCCTCACAACTGAAATCTGTGAATATTTTAGTACTGGTGGGCCTTTACTACTTGAATTATTTGTGGTCCCCTAGTTGTTACATGTTATTTGTGTTCCCTTAAATCCATACATGATTTATAATTTTGCTTTGTTTAATTTCTTACTTATTGTTCTTTATTAGTATTGTTTATGTTATTTAAATTTTTGTTGTTTGTCCCCGTATTCTTTATTAGTAATTTTTTAATTGCTTAGGTATTTTTTATTGTTACCTTTATAGAATAGCAAAGATGCCACTGGTGGACCTAATCTTGCATTATGATGGGGACTGGATCACAAGCCCACATGTCTTGTATTTCTGAACTTCTATCGTACAAATATCTAGTGAATTTATACATTAATGAGTTAGGATATATAGGTGTTTAACAACTAATTGTGAATGGTCCATCTGGTAATTATTATGAGATTGAGGATGATGATGGTATAAGACATATGTTGTGTCTAATCTCTAATGAATTCAAGACTTTTCATTTCTATACTGTAGATGAGTGTGAGCAGTTTTTTTTTGGATAAGACTTAACTCTTTTACTACTACTTGAACTCTTATTTGATGTGTTGATATCTCTTAAAAAATATTTCTTTCTTAAAATTTCAGTTTCTAAAACATTATTTTTCAATAATAATTATTTTTATAATAATGTAATTGAAAATATTATTCTTAATTCAAAACTCATTTTAGTTGGCTATTTAAAAATATAAAAAATTCTTTAGCTAGTGAATTTTTTTTACTCCATTTTGATGACATTAACCGTGTTAAATATTTGAGTTATTTGAATTATATGTAAATAACCTTAACATTTAAAGCTTCTAACTAATTATAGATAACGTCAGATATTAATTAAGAAACACTACATGAAAAGAGACTAACATTTTCTCAATTCTCGTAGTGATAATTTTATTTTTGCACTATTCTCACAGGTGTCATTGGAACCTAAAAATAGCCACAAAGTGAAATAATAACTCATATTTATGGCAAAGCACAAAGGTTGACACAATATAAACGATTCTTTGATTATGACGTGACTCCTATACTACGACTTGAACTCTTATTTGGTATGATTTTATCTTTCCAAAAATATTTCTATTTTGAAATTTCAATTTCTAAACTTTATATATATTATAATAATGATTATCTTTATAATGATGCAAGTGAAGATATTATAATTAATTTAAAATTCACTTTAATCGGCTATCTAAAAATTTAAATGATTCTTTGGCCGGATTTATTTCAGTATGACTCCACTTTAAGTTTATTGATATCTCTAGCCCCAGAATTTCAATATTTAATACCCTATATATACAAAAAATTTGTTCTTTGAATCACTAAATGTTAAATTAGTTGATTATTATTATAAAACATTGCATATATTGTCTTAAAATTGTCAAGTAGTTTATTTTTCGACACCATACTTAAAAAATCTATTTATTTGAGTTGAAAAAATTGCATTCCAATTCAAACTCGAATATCATATCAGTTTGTTAGTAATAGTAATTTTTTAAAAACGACACATAATGTAAATTAAAAAAATATTCGAAGATATCCTTATCTTATAATCTATGTATTTGAGTTGAAAAAATATATATTTAAAATCGATGAGATTAACTTTCAAATTTTTTATGCTCACCAAAGATGAAACATAAGAAGAAATTTGTTGTCATCTTTTATTTCTTTCGTTTTTTGATCTTTCTAACATTTTTTTTAATATTTATTTTCTTTTATCTTATTTTTTAATGTTATTATTTCTTTTGTTACAAAAAATTAATTTATTTCACTATAAAAGGATGAGTTTTAATAAAAATTTTCTACATATGAACTTTAATTATATTTTTAGGCTTTGGTTGAAATTATTTCATAATTTTCTTTTGGCTTTATTCTAATCAGCCTAAATAGGTGCTCACCCGACCACTTAAATTAAAAAATTGAATGATGTGTAATTTATACATAATTCATATATGATATGTGTATAATCGTGTGTTATCGGTATACCATCTATTTATATTAGCTATAAAAAGTAAACAATAAATTTGGCCGGATATTATGTAAATATTCCATAATATTTCGATTTTTGAGTTTATCCATGATATAACTTCTATTATAATATTTTAAAACTCTCTACTAATGTTCAACAATATCTTATCTTTTTATTATCTTTGAATTAAAAAAAGTAAAGAGTTTTTCGAAATAATTTTTTACATGTTAAAAAAATTATTTCACGTCATTTCAATTTTTTCTTTATATATACTCTTTGTCACACTTAAAAAGTCGCTATAAAAACTATCAATAAAAACCCAATTTATCTCTTGTTGAGTTTGAAAAAAAAAACCTTTCACATAATCTAATGATTCAAACAAATATTTTTCAACGAAAAAAATATTATACCTTGCAATATTGGCTTGACTACAGCTAAATGAAGGGGTTTAAGCTTATACCCTTCAATTCCTTGAATGTGCTAAATTGAAATTAATGATAGCAATTGTATAAGCCAAAGTTTTGTTATTTGTTTGATGTCCATTTATGCAAATTGACTCTTCAAACAAATATTCTTCAAGAAGAAAAAAGAAACAATTTTTTTTTTTAATATTGACTGATTTTGTGATGTTTCTTCCTCCTGCATGTATGTTTACCTTATTATATAGGTAAGTAAACTTTATTTGGTTTTGTAAACTCTTTTTTGTTATTTAGATAAACATAGACGTGTATCCTATATATTACATTTATTTTAAAAGAATTTCGTTTTATTCAAATCTAGCTACAGTGTTTCAAAGAACTATACTTATAGGATTTTAAATGTGAAAGAGTTTTATAGTTATATGGAGTAATTTTTTTTTTTTTGCTAGAGGCGAAGTAATATTTAAATAATTATAAAAAATAACAAAAGTTCCTAACATAATTGCATATGATCATTAACCGAATTAAGTATGATAACATGGTAAAAAAGATAAATTTTATTTTTAATTTAAATTCGAATTTTAGAACTTTATCTATAAATCAAAATTATCTTTTAATTCAATATATATATATATATATATATATATATATATATATATATTATTATATTATATTTATTTTATATTTAACTAAAATAGTCAAATATATAAAAAGTTACCATATACTATTGACATTTATTAGTTTGCAACTTAGGTTAACCATAATGTCAATTATATATGATAACTTTTTTGCTTTAATAGATATATAGATTTTCAATGAATTGACCCATTTTAACCAACTAATAATAATAATAAGCGTTCAGTCGTGAACTAGCATGCTCTGTAGAATTTTCTCTTGGCGCATGCTAGGGTGAACTTCTAAGCCGAGAGTCTTCTGAAAATAATCTCCATGCCTTCTTGAAGGTAGGGGTAGAGTTTGTGTACATTGTTTCATGCTCGGTGAACTAACGTGCTCTGGTTGCCGAAAATGTCTAGAGGGCGACCATCCAAAGCGAACAAGCCGGTGGTAGAATGCGGCGATAATCCTGAAAGAGGCACTAGGTGTCGGAAATGTGGGGTTCCGGGCAATGAAATCCCAATTCCAATCGCAAAACCTCCACCTAGCCCTAAGACTCAAGGTCCGATGCAGATAGTTGTGGTAATCCAATGAGAGCTCTAAACAACACGGTAGAAACGCCACAAGCCGACATCAATTTTGGATCCAGCAGTTCTGATAATAAGCACAAAGGGACGAAAGTCGATGGCACAAAGGGGGAACGATGGAACTTGGATCCAATGACACTGGGGTGGATGCACTCTTTAATCAAAAAATGGAATTTTGACTAACCAAGAGGCACGAGTAGCAATGGATGCGAGCAAAGGCAAAGGAAGAGGCACGGACAGATATTCAAGGATTCAGTGCCCGTACCTATTCAAGACATTTAAATCCAAGAATCAAGGGAAATGAATTTGACAGCATATGAGAGTCCAAATACAGTATTTGGTAGGCCTTAAATGCTAAAAACGTTAGAGAATCTGTCTGAATATAATGATTATGTAACGTAGCATTCAATGTCATTAATTGCCCATAATGGCTTTATTATGACAAAGACAAGACATATATCTCAAAAATAGCTATAAAAAGGAGAGGGCTAAACAATTGTAGACAACACGAAAAATCATCTGAATATACTTTGGTTTACTTGTTTTATTCAATTATATTCTGGCTATCCAAATTACTTTATTTTATACATTCTTGGCGATTATCAGTAACCCGTTTCTCTATATTAGTTTAGTCAAAATTCTATTTTTTGGTTAAACAAATTGGTTCCGTTACCGGGAATCTGATAATCCTTTTTATTTTAGCCTAACTTTCCTTGTTGCATCAATCATGTAGAACAACAATGACAACTTCAAGAAACCAAGAAAATCAAACAACCAGCAACTTTAGGGAGATCTACAGAACAATAACGTACTGATTCCTTCTCCACGAGGCTCTCTACGGCGGTCTCGTGAAGGCACTCCTGATGGGTCTCATACAGATGGACAAGCTCAATTCGAAAATTGAAACTATGGATGAGGCTTTGCAAAAACTTATTGCCTCACAAGTCAATAAAGCTCTTCAGGCTTTTGTTAGCCAATTATCTGCTGCACCACCCACACCCACTCCAAATAATAACACTTTGGAGAACCCATGTTCCGGGCTTGTTAATTCAGGTAGTGGTGGAACCCCCAGCGAATCACAGGAGGAAGAACCAGGTAACTTAGTTAATTCTGATTTACAAAATTTAGTACTAACATCGCAGAAACAGCTCAAGGAGCAAAGTGATCGCATAGAGCAAATACCCGGGGTGCCCACCTGTGATCAAAGGGGTAGATATAGATAAGTATTCATAACAACCCTGGAAGCCAAGTGCTGCTCCCCTTCCAATCCCAAAGAAATTCAAAATGCCTGATATACCAAAATACGATGGAACAACAGACCCACGAGACCACATGACTGCATTCACAACAGGGGTAAAAGGCAACGATTTGACTAAGCAGGAGATTGAATCAGTATTAGTCAAGAAATTTGGTGAAACACTCATTAAGGGTGCACTAACATGGTATTTCTTTTACCCGAAAATTCTATCAATTTTTTTGCTGAGCTTGCAGATTCTTTCATCAAAGCACACTGGGAGCTCAAAAAGTCGAAAAAAGGATGGAATTTTTAAAATTAAACAAGGGGACTCAGAATTGCTTAGGGAATTTGTGGACAGATTCCAGCGTGAAAGAATGACATTGCCACGGTGTACACAGATAATTGGGAAGCTATAGCTTTCACAAGCAATTTGAATGAGAAAAGCTCAGAAGCTACGAGGCGACTCAAGGAAAGCTTCGTGAATTCCCAGTTACAACATGGAATGACGTTTACAACAGATATAGCACGAAGTTGAGGATTGAAGAAGATATTATTTTACGACATCAAAAAGAAGAAAAGGTAAGCTCAAGACCGGTGGAAAACGAAAAAAGGTCCGGTAAAAACAGGTACGAGCCATACATGGGACCCTGCGGGAAGAGACTCACGGTCAAAACAGGACAATCAAAGGTACGATCACAGATCGAGGAATAGAGAGTCAGGCTCAACATCTAGATTTGGGAATGACCGAAGCACACGTGAATCACGAGATGATGATAGAGGTCTAAAGGCAAGGTTTGGCGGTTATAATTTCAACGTGAGCACTTCTGAACTCGGTGCTATTTTAAGAAGCATGGGAGATAAGGTTCGATGGCCGAAAGAGATGAGATCGAATCCAAACAGGCGCAACCCTGATCATTGGTGCGAGTTTCAGAATGACCACGGGCATAAAACGACAGACTGCAGATTTTTACAAAGTGAAGTTGATCATTTACTGAAACAAGGATATCTTACTGAGTTGTTCAGTGAGAAGGGAAAGCAAGCTTACATGAAGAACAGGCAAGAGCCTCCAAAACCACCTTCTCCCAAAAGAACTGTCAATGTTATAAATGGGGATGAAGATATCAATGGCGTATCATATACAGCAGCTAACAAGATTTCCCAAAGTAACAATTACCCGCGGGAAGCGGCCGCGACATGTCTTGGAGGAAGAAAATATTACGTTCGATGATGCAGATGCCGAGGCTATTAACTCCACATAACGACGCACTGGTAATATCTTTACTTGTACATGACACTAACGTAAAACGAGTTTTAATTGATCCAGGTAGTTCCATGAACATTATTTTGGTACGAGTACTATGCGAGATGCAAGCAGAAGATAAATTGGTACCAAAAGCGCATACTTTGTCAGGATTTGACAATTCCAAGTATTGTAACGAAAGGGGAGGTGATGCTTACTACATTCGCAGAAGGCGTTGTCAAAAGACACAAATTTCAGGTAGTGGAAATGGAAATGGCTTACAACATAATTCTTGAGAGGCCAATGGATCCATGACATGGACGCTGTT
>NW_017673487.1:0-4606 GCF_001879085.1 Nicotiana attenuata | reverse complement strand
GGGGGGGGGGGGGGGAGATGTTGACAGTGTTGGTATTGGATTGGAAGAAAGCTGTGGCGGCTAGGGTATTGTAATGTCTCAGATGCTACCAAAGCTGCTTCTTTAACAATAGCAGGGACACATGTTTTAATCACAGCCTTTGCCCACTATATGATGTGTTTAATCTCAGCCATAGGATTCATTTCTAGAAGTTTCTTATACAGAAAATACAACTCAGTTTATTTATACACGTGCTTGGTAGTTAGGTCGGTGATGTATGTGTATATATTACAATACTGTACAGATAATTGATTTGGCAAGCAGAATGTAAAATTATTTTCTCTTCAATTGAATTTCTTCTTCTCCAAGTTTTACAGAATCTATTTCCAAACGGATATTTCGATTCAAAATCTCACAAGATTCATGATTGGAAAGACACTTACAATTATGGATGTGGCTTAGTTTCATTTTCCATTATCTCCATTTCCTTCCAAGTTCTTATTTGAATGGGTGACACATGTCACACTTTATTATTTACGGTTTATATAAAATTAACAAGATCAAAGTCTTAACCACGGTTAATATAACAGATATTTCCATACAGTACTAACCATGACCCATCAATTGCACTAATTTGGCTACCAAGTGTTTCTTTGAAGGAATTTGACTGTGTTCGTTGATAAAAGGTACAAGGAAAGTAAACTAGAGACCATCAAAACTTTTAGTAAGGTGATCGAAGCTGAAATTGTGGGTTACTTTCACATAATGGTCATTGAATTTTAAGTCAAAAAATTAGTTTTTATTACATCAAAGTAACTAAACTACGCGTAAATTGCTCTCTACGTCAAAACTTTGTTACTCTGTAATTCCATGTCAAAAAATCCAAAAAAAGAAAATGCAAAAATATTTTGTCTACATATATTTTAACAAAAGATAATTAAAAAGTATTTAAATGAAAAAATATATATATATATATATATATATATATATATATATATATATATTATATTATATTTATATTTAACTAAAATAGTCAAATATATAACAAAGTTACCATATACTATTGACATTTATTAGTTTGCAACTTAGGTTAACCATAATGTCAATTATATATGATAACTTTTTTGCTTTAATAGATATATAGATTTTCAATGAATTGACCCATTTTAACCAACTAATAATAATAATAGCGTTCAGTCGTGAACTAGCATGCTCTGTAGAATTTTCTCTTGGCGCATGCTAGGGTGAACTTCTAAGCCGAGAGTCTTCTGAAAATAATCTCCATGCCTTCTTGAAGGTAGGGGTAGAGTTTGTGTACATTGTTTCATGCTCGGGTGAACTAACGTGCTCTGGTTGCCGAAAATGTCTAGAGGGCGACCATCCAAAGCGAACAAGCCGGTGGTAGAATGCGGCGATAATCCTGAAAGAGGCACTAGGTGTCGGAAATGTGGGGTTCCGGGCAATGAAATCCCAATTCCAATCGCAAAACCTCCACCTAGCCCTAAGACTCAAGGTCCGATGCAGATAGTTGTGGTAATCCAATGAGAGCTCTAAACAACACGGTAGAAACGCCACAAGCCGACATCAATTTTGGATCCAGCAGTTCTGATAATAAGCACAAAGGGACGAAAGTCGATGGCACAAAGGGGGAACGATAGAACTTGGATCCAATGACACTGGCGGTGGATGCACTCTTTAATCAAAAAATGGAATTTTGACTAACCAAGAGGCACGAGTAGCAATGGATGCGAGCAAAGGCAAAGGAAGAGGCACGGACAGATATTCAAAGGATTCAGTGCCCGTACCTATTCAAGACATTTAAATCCAAGAATCAAGGGAATGAATTTGACAGCATATGAGAGTCCAAATACAGTATTTGGTAGGCCTTAAATGCTAAAAACGTTAGAGAATCTGTCTTGAATATAATGATTATGTAACGTAGCATTCAATGTCATTAATTGCCCATAATGGCTTTATTATGACAAAGACAAGACATATATCTCAAAAATAGCTATAAAAAGGAGAGGGCTAAACAATTGTAGACACACGAAAAATCATCTGAATATACTTTGGTTTACTTGTTTTATTCAATTATATTCTGGCTATCCAAATTACTTTATTTTATACATTCTTGCGATTATCAGTAACCCGTGTTCTTCTAAATTATAGCTTTAGTCAAAATTCTATTTTTTGGTTAAACAAATTGGTTCCGTTACCGGGAATCTGATAATCCTTTTTATTTTAGCCTAACTTTCCTTGTTGCATCAATCATGTAGAACAACAATGACAACTTCAAGGAAACCAAGAAAATCAAACAACCCAGCAACTTTAGGGAGATCTACAGAACAATAACGTACTGATTCCTTCTCCACGAGGCTCTCTACGGCGGTCTCGTGAAGGCACTCCTGATGGGTCTCATACAGATGGACAAGCTCAATTCGAAAATTGAAACTATGGATGAGGCTTTGCAAAAACTTATTGCCTCACAAGTCAATAAAGCTCTTCAGGCTTTTGTTAGCCAATTATCTGCTGCACCACCCACACCCACTCCAAATAATAACACTTTGGAGAACCCATGTTCCGGGCTTGTTAATTCAGGTAGTGGTGGAACCCCCAGCGAATCACAGGAGGAAGAACCAGGTAACTTAGTTAATTCTGATTTACAAAATTTAGTACTAACATCGCAGAAACAGCTCAAGGAGCAAAGTGATCGCATAGAGCAAATACCCGGGGTGCCACCTGTGATCAAAGGGGTAGATATAGATAAGTATTCATAACAACCCTGGAAGCCAAGTGCTGCTCCCCTTCCAATCCCAAAGAAATTCAAAATGCCTGATATACCAAAATACGATGGAACAACAGACCCACGAGACCACATGACTGCATTCACAACAGGGGTAAAAGGCAACGATTTGACTAAGCAGGAGATTGAATCAGTATTAGTCAAGAAATTTGGTGAAACACTCATTAAGGGTGCACTAACATGGTATTCTCTTTTACCCGAAAATTCTATCAATTTTTTTGCTGAGCTTGCAGATTCTTTCATCAAAGCACACTCGGGAGCTCAAAAAGTCGAAAAAAGGATGGAATTTTTAAAATTAAACAAGGGGACTCAGAATTGCTTAGGGAATTTGTGGACAGATTCCAGCGTGAAAGAATGACATTGCCACGTGTACCAGATAATTGGGAAGCTATAGCTTTCACAAGCAATTTGAATGAGAAAAGCTCAGAAGCTACGAGGCGACTCAAGGAAAGCCTTCGTGAATTCCCAGTTACAACATGGAATGACGTTTACAACAGATATAGCACGAAGTTGAGGATTGAAGAAGATATTATTTTACGACATCAAAAAGAAGAAAAGGTAAGCTCAAGACCGGTGGAAAACGAAAAAAGGTCCGGTAAAAACAGGTACGAGCCATACATGGGACCTGCGGGAAGAGACTCACGGTCAAAACAGGACAATCAAAGGTACGATCACAGATCGAGGAATAGAGAGTCAGGCTCAACATCTAGATTTGGGAATGACCGAAGCACACGTGAATCACGAGATGATGATAGAGGTCTAAAGGCAAGGTTTGGCGGTTATAATTTCAACGTGAGCACTTCTGAACTCGTGGCTATTTTAAGAAGCATGGGAGATAAGGTTCGATGGCCGAAAGAGATGAGATCGAATCCAAACAGGCGCAACCCTGATCATTGGTGCGAGTTTCAGAATGACCACGGGCATAAAACGACAGACTGCAGATTTTTACAAAGTGAAGTTGATCATTTACTGAAACAAGGATATCTTACTGAGTTGTTCAGTGAGAAGGGAAAGCAAGCTTACATGAAGAACAGGCAAGAGCCTCCAAAACCACCTTCTCCCAAAAGAACTGTCAATGTTATAAATGGGGATGAAGATATCAATGGCGTATCATATACAGCAGCTAACAAGATTTCCAAAGTAACAATTACCCGCGGGAAGCGGCCGCGACATGTCTTGGAGGAAGAAAATATTACGTTCGATGATGCAGATGCCGAGGGTCTATTAACTCCACATAACGACGCACTGGTAATATCTTTACTTGTACATGACACTAACGTGAAACGAGTTTTAATTGATCCAGGTAGTTCCATGAACATTATTTTGGTACGAGTACTATGCGAGATGCAAGCAGAAGATAAATTGGTACCAAAAGCGCATACTTTGTCAGGATTTGACAATTCCAGTATTGTAACGAAAGGGGAGGTGATGCTTACTACATTCGCAGAAGGCGTTGTCAAAGACACAAAATTTCAGGTAGTGGAAATGGAAATGGCTTACAACATAATTCTTGAGAGGCCATGGATCCATGACATGGACGCTGTTCCATCAACCTTGCATCAAGTCATTAAATTTTCAGCGCCATGGGGAATATGTCAAATCAGGGGAGACCAACAGACATCTAAGAACATCAACTCAGTGGCGAATTTAAGTGCGAAGGGTGAAGAGAAATAGCAATTACAGAATTCAGTTGAGGACAACATAACATCAACCTCAACTGAACAAGGGCAAACAGATGTGGACTCAAGGCCCGATTCCATTCAAGAACCAGAAGAAAATAGAAAACATCAAAACGACGATAGAAGAGCTGGAGGCAGTGGTTTT
>NW_017673486.1:41688-133644 GCF_001879085.1 Nicotiana attenuata | reverse complement strand
GTTTCAGCAATCAGGAGCCCACCTGGAGAACAAGGGAATACTTTTCAAGCTTCAGCAGTCAGGCGCCCACCTGGAGAACAAGGGAAGTACAATTCAAATTTTAGCTTTTAATTTTTAATATTTGATAATATGCTATACCCAGTCACCAAACTGGGGTAGAAAATTTTCTTTGCTTGTTTATTTTGTTGCAGTCAGGAGCCCACCTGGAGAACAAGGGAATACTTTTCAAGTTCAGCAGTCAGGAGCCCACCTGGAGAACAAGGGAATACTTTTCAAGTTCAACAATCAAGAGCCCACCTGGAGAACAAGGGAATACTTTGCAAGCTTCAGCAATCAGGCGCCCACCTGGAGACCAAGGGAAGTACAATTTAGATTTTAGCTTTCAATTTTTAATACTTGATAACATGTTGTACCCAGCCACCAAGCTGGGGCAGAAATTTTCTTTGTTTGTCTATTTTGTTGCAGTCAGGAGCCCACCTGGAGAACAAGGGAATACTTTTCAAGTTTCAGAAGTCAGGAGCCCGCCTGGAGAACAGAGGCATACATTTCAAGTTTCAGAAGTCAGGAGCCCGCCTGGAGAACAGAGGCATACATTTCAAGTTTCAGCAGTCAGGAGCCCGCCTGGAGAACAGAGGCACACATTTAGGAGCCCGCCTGGAGAACAGAGGTATTAGAATTCAAGTTTTAGTTCTCAAATTCTTATTAATGTCTCGTAATATGATGCCCAGTCACCAAACTGGGGCAGGAGATTTTTTTTTTTTTGTCTATTTTGTTGAAGTCAGGAGCCCGCCTGGAGAACAGAGGCATACATTTCAAGTCTCAGCAATCAGGAGCCCGCCTGAAGAACAGAGGAATACCGTTCAATACAACAATCAGGAACCCGCCTGGAGAGCAGAGAATACATTCGAGTTCAGCGGTCAAGCATCACCCGGAGAAAGGAAAACATCTCAAAGTGTAGTCAGCAGTCAGGCAGCCACCTGGAGAAAGGGCAAAACATCTCAGATCACAATTCAAGGCAGCAATAAAAGGATGTCGCCGGGGAGAATACAATACAACAAGGCAACAAGAAATACAAGATCAAGATTGAAGATATAGATAGGATCTTTTGTAATTCATAGCTCATAGCTTAGTCTAGTTTCTTTTTATTTCGACATGGTGTTATAAGGAAGTAAGCGAGCAGTAGCAGCAGCAACAGCAATGAAATCACAGCTCCTGGTAGTCCCAGCTACCAAACCTTCCCAAACTACACTGACCTGATTCCTTTTTAGCCAAGGATATGTAGGCAACCTCCAAAGCAGGGTGCGGTCAAAACTTTTCAAAAATGCTTCAAACGGAATATTCAAACGGGCAAAAATCGCTCGTTTCCGCTCACTTATCTTTGCACGAAAACTCTTCGTGTTTCCGGGCAAAGAGGGGCAGCTGTGAGCACGTGATTTTTGCCCTATATATGAAATATTCCCAAAATTCAAACAAAATGATTTTTTCTTTCATTATTTTACACTTTTGTGAATTTTGTGTTATTTTCTGTTAACTGTTTGCATTTTTATGTGTGCATTTTAATAAAAATATATATATAAAATATATGCATGACATTTGCATTTAGGATCTAATTTCATATTTTAGGATTAATTAGTAGTTAAGTTGTTTTAAAAAGCAAAAGAAAAGAAATAACAAAGTTGGTCTTTATGCATTTTTAGTTTTAATTTGCCTTGATTTGTGTTTAATTAGGAATTAGGGTGTTTAAGAATTGAATGATATTTTGGAAGTCAATTTGGTTTTATGTTTAATTTAGAATTTTATAAAAAATCAGGAAATATAAATAGTGAATAAAATAAATACAAAAATAATAAAAAGAAAAGGAAAAGGAAAATAAATAAATAAAAAAGATACTCAAAAGGAGGGCTTCCTTAATAAGAATTCCGAATTGGGCCATTTCTTTAATGCTTTGGCCCAAATAGCCTCTCCCTCGGTCCAAACCCACCCCAATAACCCGGTCCAGTCCCGTTACACCCCAAAACGACACCGTTCCATCTTAGGTTAATCTGGACCGTCGAGGTTAATTGATCAGACGGTCCAGAAGCCCCCTACCCCTGATATAATAATGTCGGACCCGACCTACCCCCCCCCCCGTTCTCACCATCTTCAACAAACCCTAGAGACTCCTCTCCGTCTCCGCCGCCTGCCGTCACCGGAAATCGTCTCCGCCGGCGGCGGAACTCCAACTGCCTCCAAAATTACACCAAATATTCTCCTCCACCTCCTTATCTCGAATCCATGCTTGGTTTCCTTTGAACCTTAGCCAAAGCCTCAAATATAGCAAACCCTAGGCGGCGGCGCCACTGCCCACGGCGGCACAACATCACCAATTTGATACCAAACCACCTTCACCATTCCCTCATCCCTAATCTCCAACCGGGTTTCCTCGAATCTCCTTATATCTGCTCGAATTTCAAATCTTAGGACGAGCAGAACCCTAAAATTCGATTGGGTTCGAGCTTGGCCAATTTCTTGCGTCCAGTATTGGATTTGAGTCCTGAAATAACATTTTCATTTGTTTTGGTAAAGAACGAACGATTATGTTATTTCGGGGCTCGAATCGAGTTTCCAGTGTCCGGTCTAGGCTCCTCAGGTAATGTTTTCTTGGTTTTTCTTTCCATTGTTTTCTTTTTATCTCTTCTCGATTAATCAATTTAGGATTTGGTTGTCTTTTTGAATTCAGTATAGGCATTTTTCTGTTATCTGATTATCTTTTCTTTTAATACATAATAATAATTAGCTTACATGTTTTCCAAGTCCTGTTTAGATTTCCTCATGTACGGTATTCTGAAATTTGCTTTCCTCATCTTGTCAATTTGATCATTAATCTTGCCTGAGCATGTGTTTGGTTTTGTTTTTGTTAATTGATTCTGTCTAGGTATTGTTTGATCCTTATTTTTGTTAGTATGTGATTCGTTAGTTTTTGGTTAGTTTAATTCAGTCCGGTGTGGGTTTAATCAGTAAGTGTCATGGGTTAATTCATTTAGTTCATTTAGTCATTAGGCTTAGATTAGTTGTTTGGTTATAGCCGATAGATTTTATTGAATGTTAGTAATTTCAGGGGGTCTCCAGGGGTATTTTGGGCACCCAAAATGGTTAGTTTGTTAAAGCTTGGTAATTCTAGAACTCGAATAAGGGTAGTATAGGTATTGTATAAGTAGAAGAACACCCTAGGGCCTTCTAGAATAGGACTTTAGTGAAGATTTCAGCAAACTTAGGGCAGTAACTTGAGAGACAAACTAAAAATTGAAGGTCTAGTGGATGAAATCTGAAACTAAAAGAAGGAAAAAATGTGAGTGCCATCTAGAACATTCTACCCCATTTCTTGCCTATAAAAGGCAATCCCAATGCCTTCATTCAGAAGTTTTTCAGCCTCCAATTTCCCCCAAAAACATTTCATAGCTTCCATTAGCTGAGAATTTGAATTTCAAATCCAAATCTTAGATCTAGTTCTTCAAAAAAAACAACAAAAAATCTTCAAAAATTCAAAAAAAAACTGTACCATTGAAACTTAGGTTAATNNNAATGTGGCCCCAACTATTTATTTTAGTGGAGCAGAAGTAGGTGAGGGTGATAATATCTTTGTTGAAGTTGGTTCTTGAGCAGCAAAATAATAGCTAAAAATACTATAAATACTCAAGAACCAGTAGAGGATGAAGGCTCACATGGAGGGCAAGCTGACATTATAGAAGAATTGCAGGTTGGTGTAGCTGATTTGTCTGATCTAGAAGATCTTGAAGATGAACTGGACAGTAGCGGCAGTGACTCAGAGTTGGATGCTATTCCAATAGAAGATGACTCTGATGTAGATGAAGAATTGAAATCTTTCAGGCAAGAAAGGAGAACCAAAAAGTTGAGGAGGGATAAGTTGAGGCATGAAATCAAAACTAACAAACAGAAGGAGAAACCAATTATAAATGAAGATATACCTTTGGGAGAAGCTGGTGTAGATAGAGGATTTGAAGATTATGGAAATGACAAAGCAAACAAATATGCAGGAAAGTTAGAGGATTTGATGGATGTTTCTTAAAGGGAGCTTGCAGGGGTGAACTTTTAGTTGCAATAGGAAAGAATGGAAATAACCAAATGTATCCAATTGCCTGGGCAGTGGTGGACCAAGAGACCAAGCATAGTTGGAGTTGGTTCATTAGCTACCTGATTTCTGATCCACAGTTAGTGTGAGCACGTGATTTTTGCCCTATATATGAATTATTCCCAAAATTCAAACAAAATAATTTTTTCTTTCATTATTTTACACTTTTGTGAATTTTGTGTTATTTTCTGTTAACTGTTTGCATTTTTATGTGTGCATTTTAATAAAAAATATATATAAAAAATATGCATGACATTTGCATTTAGGATCTAATTTCATATTTTAGGATTAATTAGTAGTTAATTTGTTTTAAAAAGCAAAAGAAAAGAAATAACAAAGTTGGTCTTTATGCATTTTTAGTTTTAATTTGCCTTGATTTGTGTTTAATTAGGAATTAGGGTGTTTGGGAATTGAATGATATTTTGGAAGTCAATTTGGTTTTATGTTTAATTTAGAATTTTATAAAAATCAGGAAATATAAATAGTGAATAAAATAAATACAAAAACAATAAAAAGAAAAGGAAAAGGAAAATAAATAAAAAAAGAGACTCAAAAGGAAGGCTTCCTTAATAAGAATTCCGAATTGGGCCATTTCTTTAATGCTTTGGCCCAAATAGCCTCTCCCTCGGTCCAAACCCACCCCAATAACCCGGTCCAGTCCCGTTACACCCCAAAACGCGTCGTTCCATCTTAGGTTAATCTGGACCGTCGAGGTTAATTGATCAGACGGTCCAGAAGCCCCCTACCCCTGATATAATAATGTCGGACCCGACCTACCCCCCTTCTCACCATCTTCAACAAACCCTAGAGACTCCTCTCCGTCTCCGCCGCCTGCCGTCACCGGTAATCGTCTCCGCCGGCGGCGGAACTCCAACATCCTCAAAAATTACACCAAATATTCTCCTCCACCTCCTTATCTCGAATCCATGCTTGGTTTCCTTCGAACCTTAGCCAAAGCCTCAAATATAGCAAACCCTAGGCGCCGCCACCCACAGCCCACGGCGGCGCAACATCACCAATTTCATACCAAACAACCTTCACCATTCCTTCATCCCTAATCTCCAACCGGGTTTCCTCGAATCTTCTTATATTTGCTCGAATTTCAAATCTTAGGACGAGCAGAACCCTAAAATTCGATTGGGTTCGAGTTTGGCCAATTTCTTGCGTCCAGTATTGGATTTGAGTCCTGAAATAACATTTTCATTTGTTTTGGTAAAGAACGAACGATTATGTTATTCCGGTGCTCGAATCGAGTTTCCAGTGTCCGGTATAGGCTCCTCAGGTAATGTTTTCTTGGTTTTTCTTTCCATTGTTTTCTTTTTATCTCTTCTCGATTAATCAATTTAGGATTTGGTTGTCTTTTTGAATTCAGTATCGGCATTTTTCTGTTATCTGATTATCTTTTTTTTAATACATAATAATAATTAGCTTACATGTTTTCCCAGTCCTGTTTAAATTTCCTCATGTACGGTATTCTGAAATTTGCTTTCCTCATCTTGTCAATTTGATCATTAATCTTGTCTGAGCATGTGTTTGGTTTTGTTTTTGTTAATTGATTCTGTCTAGGTATTGTTTGATCCTTATTTTTGTTAGTATGTGATTCGTTAGTTTTTGGTTAGTTTAATTCAGTCCGGTGTGGGTTTAGTCAGTAAGTATCATAGGTTAATTCATTTAGTTCATTTAGTCATTAGATTAGTTGTTTGGTTATAGCTGATAGATTTTATTGAATGTTAGTAATTTCAGGGGGTCTCCAGGGGTATTTTGGGCACCCAAAATGGTTAGTTTGTTAAAGCTTGGTAATTCTAGAACTCGAATAAGGGTAGTATAGGTATTGTATAAGGAGAAGAACACCCTAGGGCCTTCTAGAATAGGACTTTAGTGAAGATTTCAGCAAACATAGGGCAATAACTTGAGAGACAAGCTAAAAATTGAAGGTCTAGTGGATGAAATCTGAAACTAAAAGAAGGAAAAAATGTGAGTGCCATCTAGTACATTCTACCCCATTTCATGCCTATAAAAGGCAACCCCAATGCCTTCATTCACAAGTTTTTCAGCCTCAAATTTCCCCCAAAAACATTTCATAGCTTCCATTAGCTGAGAATTTGAATTTCAAATCCAAATCTTAGATCTAGTTCTTCAAAAAAAAAAAAAAACAACAAAAAATCTTCAAAAATTCAAAAAAAACTGTTCCATTGAAAACTTTAGGTTAATCTCGATTTCTAGTTATTGATTCACATCTTCTAGTTCAATGTCTGTTTGCGGAAGTTTCAGAGGTTCACTGGGTTGATTTCGAGTGATTTTGGGTTTAATTAAGCTGGTTTTGGTTGAGTTTTGGATTGCTGAAAGTTTCAGAAGTATTCTGGGTGCATTTTCGAGTCAATTTGGTATTATTCAAGTTGTTTTGATTGGGTTTTGTGCCTGATTTGGTGTGAAACGTTTACTGGGTCATTTGAGACTATTTCTGGGTTAAAATTGCTGCTGAGTTTTTGAACTTGTTCCTGTTTGCTGCTGGTGTGAACTCTGATTTGCTGAACTGCTGCTGACCTCCTCGTTCTTCTTGTTCTATTTCAAATTCCAGGTGCATACCTTGAACCAGTTGTGGTGTAGCTCAAATTGAAAAATGGAATGAGAACTATACACGAACGTTTGCTGCTCAATATTCATTTAGTTCAATACGTGCTAACTATTTGGTAGATGTAGTTACTTAGCGTAATCGTAGTTGCTTAGTGTAATTGTAGCTCTGTTTCATATTTGGATAAACGAACAAACTGTCTGGACTGTACTGATTCTCAATTCGTCTCATGCTCTTATAATTGTAGTTAGAATTGCTAGATTCAAAGCATGCTTAGGTTTGATATCAATGTTAGTAAGTATTAAGTGGAAATTAGGAGTTAATCGTGGTTTTTATATAGTTCTCATATTTGAATGCATCCTCAGTGGATTGTAGTAGAGATTTAGATGATTTGAACATTTTATAATTTGTATTAATTGGACTGTGTGAACTGCATCTGTATAATCCACTTCAGTGTGCACATTTAACCAAGTATGCACATAATTCTATAGGTTAGTCTGAATTCCAGTGTGATGCTTTTGGAAATCAAAAATAGCATGGTAATACAGTAGGTGTTGCGTCTATTGTTCAACATACTTTGGCTACATTAGTTTGATCATTGAGCTCACTAATTGATTGTAGGACTTCCTTAGTTTAGATCTGATCAGAATACAAATTAGAATTAAATTGACATTGTTGAATTGATTGAAGTTGAAATTACCTTCAGTTGTTACTTAAATCTATGAATCCAATTGGTGCAAGCTCAACCATGGATATTGAGCTGACCCAAGGATCCTGGGCTTAACAGCCCGTCCAGTGGTTTTAGGGCTCTCGGCGTCATTGACGCCTGGGCCGATTTTGTTTCTAATGAATCTTCCAAATTGGGCTTGTCATGAAGCCCAAGGCTGGTTAGCCGCTCATGAAGTGAAAATTCTGGTTATTTCTATTGGTCCAGATTTGAAAGCAAGTACACTAAAGATTCTTATTCTTTTAATTGTGGATGTAGTTTAGATAAGCTTTGGACCCGTTGACTAAAATCCTTTTAGAGATAATCTCTTAGTAGATAACTGCAGTCTCTTTTGAAACTGGCCTTTAAATAAAAACGAGATGAGCCTCGCCGAACAAACATATAAATTGCGGGGCCCTCATTTAATTGCTTTATTAAAAATATTTTAGCAATTCGGGACGTGCCATTTAGCGAATTTTCGTGGCCTCCCACAAAGTTAACAAGACGCTAGCCACTTTAGGCGTGCTTTTTTTTTAATAATTTTACCTTCTTAACTACGGGTGTGCATTTCATGCGACCCAAATTCAAATCTCAAAACGTTGAATAAGAGGTGTCAAGGATCCGGGTGCATTTCATGTGACGTGATCCAAAAACGCGCTCTTAAACGGCGTTAACTTTCTTAAAATTTATTTAATTAAAAGCGGTTAAATTCTGAAAATGCACATAGGTTTGAACATGTACTAAAATCAAATAATTAAGCCAAATATAGCAGTTGAGCGACCGTGCTAGAACCACGGAACTCGGGAGTGCCTAACCCCTTCTCCTGGGTTAACAGAATTCCTTACCCGGATTTCTGGTTCGCGACTGTTAAACAGAGTCAAACCCTTTCCTCGATTCGGGATTCAAACCGGTAAC
Organism: Nicotiana attenuata; assembly: GCF_001879085.1. Classification (NCBI taxonomy): domain Eukaryota; kingdom Viridiplantae; phylum Streptophyta; class Magnoliopsida; order Solanales; family Solanaceae; genus Nicotiana; species Nicotiana attenuata. The sequence goes on along the minus strand of NW_017673486.1, from coordinate 125,322 downwards.
TTGGGACACCATAAATCTCCCAAGTGGCGACTCTGAACTTCTTAATAAACGAATCCCGTTTCGATTGTCCTTTAATTGGAAAAACTCCTTTATTATACCCTTCGCGGGGTGTAGTAGCGAAAAAAGGAGGTGTGACACCTAGTTGCTTGTCTAAATATGACAAGCGGATCTCTTTAATTTCCTACTAAAAACTGGTTCATTTCCTTCATTTTTTCCATTTGTGTTCGTTCTTGTTCTTTTATGGTATGAATCTCTATGAATCTCTGTGTATCTTTAAGATTCTTACTTACCCTAAATTAGGGTTTCACATCCTTTTAAATCAAACCAAATTTGGCTCAATTCTTTGGTTTTGAATAGTATTTATGTCTATGTTCTATGCTGCATGTGATGTTTACCTTTTTATTTATGTCGATTTGTGTACTTTACCCTATATTAGGGTTCTGAAATTTCCTTTTCCTTACTGATTTCAATTGCTTTCCTTTCTAGTGTTTGACTGATGATTTTTCATGTTTATGTGCTAATTTCTACTACTATATAAACCCATTCCCCCATTCCTTTTAGACGGACTGTGGAATCACTATAACCTCACTAGATCTAAAAGTTTACTCTGTTATTTTTGTTCTATACTTTGGTTTTGGCCGGCTGAAAGCCAAGGCCATTAAATTTTGGGTTTTGCTTCTCATTGATGTTCAGAACACTGTTGGTTTTTTTCTTTTCTTGCATTTTTTGTTTAACTAGTGAGTTACTTGACTTTTGTAATTTTATCCTTATATGCCTATAATCTGTATGTGTTCTTACCTCTGAACCCCTGGCTTAATACGTGTTTACTTTTAAGCATCACTCTATTAACTTCTGCATTTAATTACTCTTAATGCAACTAGTTTTGAGATTATCTATGCCTAAATGGGTAACCTGAATCTTCTTTAGGGCCTATTCAGTTAGTGTATTGACTCTTGAATTCCTATGAACATGTTTATTCACTTACCCCCTGAATCCCTATAGTAATCTGTGTTAAGACTTTCAGTGTTAGTCATAATTTGCCTCTCTATCATTATGTCACTCAGCATGTTCACTTGATCCCATACCCCTTTAGTATTTGCTTGTGATTTAGAACAATTATCTCAGCATGTTTTGAACTGTTACTTTGAGATGTTAGGCTAAACCTTTGGCACAAACTGAACCATCTTCTGTTAGTTAGACCTCTATAACAATGCTTGAATGCCTATCTGCTATTTGATATGAGTTTGCCTTTCATTCTGTCCAGAATCCCTGTAGAAATGTTCTGGCATATGCTATATGTCTGTGATCCTGCCCTTTTGCTAACATGATGCCCTATTCTTTCTGTGATTACTTGGTTTATCACAATGTTGCCTTGTTTCTTATATACTTAGCATAATTTCCAACCATGTTTCAACCTGTCTAGTAATGTGCATCTGTGTATAATAATCCTTGTCAATCCTGCAAACATGTTCTTTCCTTAACTTTTTCAGCATGTGACTGTTTCTATGCTAAGTGTTGAACCTGTTTTCTCAGTTTGCATTAAGCTCGTTCTTTTAGTTCTGTGATTTAATCAATTGTCTGCCTGGTTTGTTCAATTTGGTTGTGTCTGTTAAAACCCCTCAGTTCTTATTTTTCAATTCTAGTCTTTTCTTTCACCTGTCACCTAAGTTCCTTGAATCCCATTCTTAGCCAAGGCTACTTAGGTTCTGTCCTTTGACCTCCCTAATGTGAGCACTGCTCGAGATTCATTTGAGTCCCTTGTGAACTCTAACACACTAGGACTTGGCCCCTAGTTCCTCCTCTGAATTATCTCTGTTAACCTCCCTAGTGTGAGCATTGCCCTGGGTTCTTGAAGCCCTTGGGAACTCTGACACACTGGGGTCTTGGTTGTATATGCTCAGTTCTATTTTAAGACCACTGGGGAATCCCTCAAGTTTTGGTTGCCTTATGTACATGAATATGTAATATTGAGGTTGTTGTGAATTGTGAGAATGAAGGCCTGGCCTGGCCAGGTGCAATTTTGGGCCTGCTGTAGGCTCCCTATAGCTATTCCACTTTGTAATTCATTCTGGGTCTGTAATAATTCTTGTAATAACATTTGGGGTATTAGTAAAATCGGGAAAGGGAATTTTATCTTAGACTTGCATCGAAATGGGTAGAAATCCTGTCTACAGGTTCATTACTTAGTTAAAATATGCTATTATATTCAAACATGTTCAGCTATTATGTGTTAGGATTCATGCCTATAGGTATTTTGGCTTTGCTCAAAACGTGTTATTTTCCAGTCACTGTAGAAATCCTGCCTATAGGTTTTTCCTTTTGGTTCAAGTATGCTCTATGCCCGCTTGTTAGAAATCATGCCTATAGGATCTAAAAATTAGTTTTAGTTATAGAAATCATGCCTATAGGAGCAAAAGTTAGTTTTGGAGATCATGCATATAGAATCTAAAATCAATTTTATAGAAATCATGCCTATAGGATCTGAATCAGTTAATTAATTGTTCTATTCGTTTCTTTAATAGTCCTCAATGATGTGTTAACTATTGTCTCTAGAAACCATGCCTATAGGACTCAATTAACTAATTTTGAACATAATCCAGTGATCACCATTATCAGTTACTGCATAAAATGCCTAGATATCATTCCTATAGGTTTAATCTCTTATACCTGTAATCAATAGGCAACTATATAGGTTTCAGAGATTGTAAACTGCCCGCTCATTAAATCCAGGTTCATATAGAGATCCTGCCCATAGGTTTCTGCAACCTCAACTTATTAAAATCAGCAACTGTCTTTGTTAATCTGACTTGCGTGCATTTGTTGTCTAAGTGCAGAGGCCTTGAGCCCTTATTTGCTTATAAGTGAAAGTCCAAAGTGTTTTTTGTATGTCGCCTAGTATTTTTCATTTTTGAGCAGCCTAAGTTAAAGTCTGGAACCAACCTGAGATAGAGGTCTAAATGCCTCCTAGACCACAGGCATGAGACAGGTAGTGCACGCGTAGGATACGACTTAGAATTTACTAGTGCGCTTTAGGTAAACAACTTAAAGATACTAATTGGGTAGCAGGAGATGATAGTCTGTGCCCGCTGAATAATATGAGTAACACCCCACCTTGAGGGAGTTACAAAGTATTATTTATGTTGCACGGGGTGATCCTTTAGGCTAAAAAACTTAGGACCCCCCATCCCCCCCCCATCCCCCATCTTGCCTTTCATTAATTATTTGTGTTTAATAATAAACTTCTCAAATTCCTTATTTTTTTCTGTACTTGATCTCCTAGACTAATTCATATAATTGAGTTTGGCTGGGACCTACAGTTGTGGGCCTCGAAGAGTGCCTAACACCTTCTCTTCGAGGTAATTTTGAGCCCTTACCCGATCTTTGGTGATGCAAAGTAGTTAGACAGAGTTATCTGCAAATAGGTTCCATAACGCACCTTAATCCGTTAGGTGGCGACTCTCTCTTTTAAAACCCTTCCTTAAAAGAGTTGTCACATGTCGAAACCCAATTTCACGAGAAAAAGGGGCGCGACACTCATTATTAGTCAACCTAGAAGTTTTGATAGATTGTCTAATAGTACTACATGTCGGTGGCTTCAAAACGATGCCAAGACCGGACCCTTTCATATTCGAGGCACCGTCCGTGAAGAGGGTCCATACCCCTGATGATGTACCAATTTTAGTAGAAGTTCTTTCTCCACATCGGGTACGAGGGTCGGTGTATAATCGGCCACGAAGTCAGCCAGTATTTGAGACTTGATGGCCATTTGGGGTTGATATTTGATATCGTACCCGCCAAGTTCGACGGCCCATTTGGCCAATCGGCCCGATAGCTCGAGCTTATGCAAAACATCTCGAAGGGGATAAGTGGTTAACACACATATGAGGTGACATTGAAAATATGGCTTTAACTTTCTAGATGGGCTTATTAATGCAAGTGTCAATTTTCCTAAGTGTGGATATCTAGTTTCAGCATCTCCTAGAGTTCGACTTACGTAATAGACAGGGAACTGCGTCCTTGCCCTTCCGGAACTAGTACTCCACTTACCGCTATCTCAGACACATCCAAATATAAGTAAAGCCTTTCATCTAGCTTCGGAGTGTAAATCAGAGGTGGGCTCGACAAGTATCGCTTCAATTCCTCGAATGTTTGTTGGAATTCCGGGGTCCATGCGAAATTATTTTTCTTTTTGAACAAGGAAAAGAACCTGTGGCTTCGATCTGATGACCTTGAAATGAATCAACCCAAGGCGGCTATTCATCTTGTTAGCCTTTTCATGGCTTTCACACTATCCACGATAGTGATATCCTCGATAGCCTTGATCTTATCGGGGTTGATCTTGATTCCCCGATTAGATACCATGAAGCCGAGGAACTTGCCCGAGCTGACTCCGAAGGTACATTTTTCTGGGTTAAGCTTCATGTTGTACTTCCTCAAGATTTTGAATGTTTCCTGCAAATGAGTTAAATGGTCCTCTGCGTGCGGGGACTTAACCATCATATCGCCAATATAAACTTCCATTGATTTATCTATCAGTTTCTCGAACATTTTGTTAACTAAGCGTTGGTACGTGGCTCCAGCATTTTTTAGCCTAAGGGCATTACCTTGTAATAGTATGTTCCAAACTTAGTGATAAACCAGGTCTAGTCCTGGTCCTCCAGGTTCATCTGAATTTGATTGTACCCGGAGTAGTCATCGAGAAAGGTGAGGATCTCGTGGTCGGGCGTGGCATCGATCATGCGATCAATGTTAGGCAGTGGAAAGGAGTCTTTAGGGCATTGCCTTGTTCAAATCCTTATAATCTACACACATTCTAAGTTTGTTCCCTTTTTTAGGGATTACAACTACGTTGGCTAACCACTCGGGATATTTTACCTCCTGAATGGACCCTATCTTAAGAAGTTTAGCTACCTCATTCTTTATGAATGCGTGCTTCACCTCGGACTGGGGCCATCTTTTTTGCTTCACTAGCTTGAACCTAGGGTCGAGGCTCAGCCAGTGTGTTGTTATTTCCAGTGGTATCCCTGTCATATCTAAATAGGACCAAGAAAAACAATCCATATTATCGATAAGAAATTGAATGAGTTTTTTCCTGAGTTTAGGGGTTAACCCCGTTCCTAAGTATACCTTTCTCTCGGGCATATACTCGATCAGTATGACTTGTTCTAGCTCCTCGATCGTTGACTTGGTTGCATCTGACTCTTTGGGAACAAAGAAAGTTCGAGGAGTAAGGAAATCCTCCTCTTCTTCTTCGATTACCTGTTTCTCCGATTCGGTCGAAGATGGGGATGGTGATTGCTATTTGGCTGAGGCCGAAGACTTTGGTATTGGTATAACCTCATCAACCGCAAACATTTCCTTTGCAGCATGCTGTTCTCCGTAAACTGTTTTCGCACCATCCACTGTTGGGAATTTCATTATCTGATGAAGGGTTGAAGGGTACTGCCCTCGTGTTGTGGATCCATGGCCTCCCGAGTAGAGCGTTATATCTCATGTCGCCTTCAATGACATGGAATTTTGTATCTTGGATGGTCCCGGCCACGTTTACTGGTAGGATTATCTCCCCCTTCGTTGTTTCACTTGCCATGTTGAAGCCGTTTAAGACTCGAGATGCGGGTACAATTTGGTCCTATAGGCCGAGCTGCTCTACGACCCTCGATCTGATTATGTTTGCTAAGCTACCTGGATCCACTAAAACACGTTTAACTTGAATTTTATTTAATAGAATAGACATTACCAGGGCGTCATTGTGCGGCTGAGAAATGCCTTCCGCTTCCTCGTCATTGAACGATAGGATGCCCTCGGGCACATAACTCCGAGTTTGTTTTTCTCCGGTAATCGACACCTTGGTATGTTTGAATATAGGCCCATGTGGAACATCGACACCGCCAACGATCATATGAATTACATGTTGCGGCTCTTCCTGCTCATTCTTTTTGTTAGCGTCCTTTTCTCTGAAGTGGTTCTTTGCTCGATCATTGAGAAATTCTCGAAGATGACCCTCCTTGAACAATCGAGCTACCTCCTCCCGTAGCTGCCTGCAGTCTTCGGTCCTGTGGCCATGTGTGCCATGATATTTACGCATCAAGTTTGGATTTCTTTGAGAAGGATTGGTTTGTATAGGCCTGAGCCACCTGGTGTCTTTGATCCTTCCAATAGCCAATACGATCCCCGATGCATCAACACTGAAATTATACTCCGATAACCGAGGTGCTTCTGCAGGATCGGTATGTTTATCAAAACCATTATTACTCATAAGTCCCCGAGAATTTTGTCCTCGGTCGTGCTTTCGATCATTCCGAGAAGGGTTGCGCCCTGAACCGTTGTTTCTTCGATCTACGACATATGGCTGGTACCATTCCCTATTCGATCTCGGTTCCCTGTTTCTATCCCTCGGGGACTTAACTGCCAATCTATTAGGATGAACCGAACCCGAGGGGGCTACCAGCTGGTCGTCCTCGACCCTGATCTTTGATTGGTAACGATTATGTACATCTGACCAAGTCACAGCTGGATACTCGATCAGATTTTGCTTCAACTGTCGTGACGCGATCGGACCCGCTCGTTCAACCCCTTTTGTAAAAGCTTGCGCGGCCAATCATCCGAGACCAGTGGTAATTCCATTCGTTCCATTTGAACATACGAACTCCCTTAGTATCTCATCATTCCTCAGTCTTATCTTAAAAACATCCGATTTCCTTGTGGCTACCTTTATGGCTCCGGCGTGTGCCTTTACGAAGACGTCTGCTAACATAGCAAACGAATCAATAGAATTCGGTGGCAAGTTGTGATACCAAATCATTGCTCCTTTTGACAAAGTTTCTCCAAAATTTTTCAGCAAAACCGACTCGATCTCATCATCATTTAAGTCGTTTCCATTAATCCCGCAAGTGTACGAGGTAATGTGTTCATTAGGATTGCTCGTCCTATTGTACTTAGGTATATCAGGCATACTGAACTTTTTAGGAATAGGCTTCGGAGCCGCACTCGGAGGGAATTGCTTTTATACGAGTTTCTTGGCATCCAAACCTTTCAAGACCGGGGGTGCTCCCGGTATTTGCTCGACACGGGAGTTATACGTCTCCACCTTTTCGTCATTATCCTCAATATTCTTCGAGCATCCTCACAATCGTGAGGTTAATCCTCGAGTCGTTATCGTTTGATCTTTCTAGCACCGGCTCAGTACGGCGAGTGATTCCTGGTTCGACCACACTTGGAGTTTTATGATGACTTTGAAGCTGAGCGATAGCAACCTGTTGAGCTTGTAGCATCTCAAATATTACTTGGAGGCTAACTCCCCCATCTCCTATACCCTGCGTTCCTTGGCTGCCGGATCGAACTTCCCTGCGTATACTTCCTCCGGGGTCTGCGCCTAAATCCGCATTTAGAGTAATGTGAGAGCCAACATCAATTGGTTCCACATTTGGCACATCCCTAGGGTGAATTGGTAGTACACGACTCCCAGAGCGATTACATTGTTGTTTTCACCATGAAATCCAAGGCCGCCATCGCCGAGTACGGGTGCGTTTTGTGAGTTTTACATGTTTTAACCTGGGAACAAAAATTCTTGATAAGAACAAGTGTGAAAATAACGTCTGTTATGAGAATCAGTACAGAAACAATCACTATTATCTTTAGCCCCATGGTGGGCGCCAAAATGTTTACCTCGAAAATACGAGTAACAATTAAACTTGTTTGCGGTTTTTAAAGATACGTGATTTAGTTCAATTCTAATTAATAACTAAGAAATCAAATGTGTAAACTAGAGAAGAAAGTTGAATCAAACCGGTGCTTAAGCAAGTTTTGACCTCGAGCTAGATGGCCTCGAGGTAGGTCAGCAAGAACAGTAAAGTAAAGATAATAAAGTTAAGAGACAATTCTCATGAATAATGAGCAAGAAAGTAAGAGAGTTCTTTTGCCAATGATTGATTGTCGTTACAAATGATTTGGGTCCCCTTTATATAGTAGGGACCCTAAATAAGGTACATTTCTATTTACAGTAAGGAATCTTATTGGGATAGCTGTCTAACCGCCTAGTATGGATTCGTACTAACTCGTACAAATCTATTCCGGAATTTATGCCATGATCTTGGGGGCGTGGCGAGAATCTTGCCCTTCTGTAACAAACCCATGGTGGCATCATCTCGGGGTTGGTCATACTCGGCTTCGGTGCTCGCCGCGTACTCCGATCTTCGAGCCTTATACTCTATCATCGGGCTCGGGCTTGGACCATCGGCCTCGAACTCGCCCCATCTTGAACTCGGGCTTGAAGCGACTCTGCGAGCCCGTGAAATCGGGCATACCTGATTTTGACCGTGTACACAAGTTTTTTTTTATCACATAAATAAGGATCAATGTATATTTGTGAGCCTTATGTTAATCCTGTATGTATAGAATATTTAAAAATGACCATGTTGGTAAAATCAAGTAAATAGTTACTCCATATTAATGGAACAATGGTTAATTTCTTACTTTATCACATGTTAGATATACTTAGCATTGTCAGAAAAATACGCCATTACTTTTATCATTTTCTATCAACACATATATATTATTACATAATAAACGGTAAGAATAAGTTGTACTATTAGTTTTTAAATACAACAAAAATGAACATTTTCTTTTTGTAAACTAGGGAACTAGAATATTAATCTTTTTTGTGGGAGAATTATATTACAACAATATGTACCAAAATTAGATTACCCATAAATACAAATAATTTCTTCCAAATTACGTTGGTAACTTCGTTTTCTTTTTAAATGCCAAAAACAAATTCTTCTCTCGGTTTTGGATCCCACCAAATTTCCAAGATCTAACGCATTAGGGGTCTCCTTTCCCCATTTTCTTCCCACTTTCATTTCACCAAATTCCCCGCGCATCTCTCCTCCGCCGTGCACCACCATTATCCGCCACCAAACTCACCAGCGCAGCCTCCATTCCACCACCGCTCAAAATGACGAAACTACCCATCCTCCTCCTCCTTCTACTCTGCCTCTCCTCATTCACCGCCGGCGAAATAAAAAAACTCAAAATCCGATCTGATAACCGGCCCATGATCCTCTTCGAACGGTTCGGGTTCACACACACGGGTCAAACATCAATCTCTGTCTCCTCCGTCTCTGTGATCTCCACCGTAACATCGCCTGACGCTTCCCGCCTCGGATTTTTCCTCTTATCTGAAGAATCCTTAATTCAAGTCCTAATTGAGCTTCAACAAAACCCTAATTTCTGTGTCCTTGAATCAAATTACATTCAACGCCTTTTCACTTTTCGTGATCTTTCGCCTCCGCCTAATTCGTCCTTCGATCGAGCTTACCCTGTAACTTCACCTAATGAATACTCTCTGTTTTTTGCTAATTGTGCACCTGAATCGAAGGTGTCTATGGATGTACGAACTGAGCTTTATAATCTCGATGGCCGTGTTAAAGATTATCTCTCTGCAGGTTTTATTCGATTACCTACTTTGTATTTTGTTCTGATATATTATCCAAGTTGTATTTTTTTTCTTTTGTTTGGGTTATTTTGTGTTTTTGGATTTATAGATGTATGTGTGTTTGAAGAATAGGTAATCTGTGCATTTGATCGAGTTTCCATCGTATGGCTGCAAAATATGATGGTGAAAGTGTTTTTTCATAAGTTATGACGGTGGTGTTGGGGTCAGGTTGGGCACCGGGTACCTGCTACCTCACAATCACCAACACAGGTACCGGTTAACAGTGCCCGCAGAAATCACCTTGATGGAAGGGTTCTTCTGGTTTGATATGGGGAAAATATTTCCCAGTAAAATATTTTCCTTTGTAAAATCATTTGTTTTAGCTTGAGTTGTGGAAGTAAAGTCTTTTCCTTGATGAAATTATTTTTCGAGTTTTTGGTTACCTTGAATTGGGAAGAGCAAAATATTTTGCTCGATGATACCATTTTTCATTGTTTGGTTACTTGAATTGTGTAAAACAAAATATTTTCCTTGATGGAACGATTTTCCCATTGTTTGGTTACTTGAATTGTGGAAAAAACACTTTTTACAAGGGAAATGTTTTCCATCAAAAAGAGGAAAATGACTTTTCCAAAGTCATTGTTTTTACAATTGGAAATATTCTAAAATGGCTCCATATTACGTGTTTCAATTGCTACTAACCTTTAGTATTCAGAGGTAACATGAAAACACTATCCTTATACCCTGTATTACTTTTAGAACAATTAGCATATGTCACTTACTTTAATACCAACCAAACACTGGCAAATAATCAGAAAAAATGAATTCTTGAATAAAACATTATCAACGGGAATATTTCATCATAACAAATGCAAGGTAATACTAATACTTTTAATAACTTGTCATATTCAAATATTGTGATAACATGAAACCCACTTGGTGGAAATGTCAAATAACCATAATTCAGTTATGCACTTTGTATTTTCCCTCTCTCTGCATATTCAACTTATCATAAATTTGCCCTCTTTGTACAGGTCTTACTCAGTTGCCCACTTTGTACTTTTTGTTTTTCTTGGCTTATTTTGGCTTTCTCGGCGTCTGGGTGTTTGTGTGTTTGAAGAATAAGAAATCTGTGCATAGGATTCATGGGCTTATGGCACTTTTGGTTATAATGAAGGCATTGAATTTGCTTTTCGCTGCTGAGGATAAGCATTATGTTAAGGTTACTGGTACTGCACACGGATGGGATGTGTTGTTCTACATTTTCCAGTCCATACGTGTGGTTTTGCTTTTCACTGTTATTGTTTTGATCGGTACTGGGTGGTCGTTCTTGAAGCCCTTTTTGCAAGAGAGGGAGAAGAAGGTGCTGATGATTGTGATTCCGCTTCAGGTTTTGGCTAATGTGGCTTCCGTTGTGATTGGAGAAACAGGTCCTTTCATTAAGGATTGGGTCACTTGGAATCAGGTCTTTTTGATTGTTGATATTATCTGCTGCTGTGCTATTATTTTCCCCATTGTGTGGTCGATTAGGTCGTTGAGGGAGACTTCCAAAACTGATGGGAAGGCAGCAAGGAACTTGGCAAAGTTGACTCTTTTCAGGCAGTTTTATATTGTGGTGATTGGATACTTGTACTTCACAAGGATTGTGGTTTTTGCCTTGAGGACAATTTCGGCTTATAAGTATCAATGGGTGGCATATTCTGCAGAGGAAATAGTGAGCTTAGCTTTTTACATGGTGATGTTTTACATGTTTAGGCCAGTGGAGAAGAATGAGTACTTTGTTCTTGATGATGAGGAAGAAGAGGCTGCAGCAGTGGCCCTTCGGGATGAGGAGTTTGAGCTGTGATTTTGAGATCTGGTGGCTGGTCTCGCCCAGCCATTTTATACAGTTGTCAGCCTAACACTGTGAGTTTACTGAAGTGATAAGTAGGTTTACTGGGACGAATTACAATTCACTTTTCTTTTTTGGTAGCTGTGGAATCACAAAACGGGCTTGTAATTTTGGATAATGGAATTCTGATGTCATGTAATTGTTATATAAACCTCATTTTCATGTAATAGTCCCTTATCATGATTTTGTTTCATCTGTCCCTTTATCGTCTTTCCTTGCCTTCTCTCTCCACTTAGGAGTTCTTTGGTTGGAAAGAAGTTATCTTAGGATTAATTATTTCGGGATTAGTTATTCCACCTTTCCATGGGATAAAAAAATATTACAGTCCCGGGATAACTAATCTCAGGATTAATTATACCGCAATTTTCTCCCAACCAAATATGGGATAAACGAGTCATAAGTGAATTCAAGAAGTACTTGAACTGTGCATGAAGTTGTTACGATTGGCTAGTCTTCACATTGGAGAAATTTTACTTAGCCATGCTTATCTTTTTAGGCTGTTGGCTTGGTGGCGATGATTGCTTATTGTCCATCTCGTTATGTGCTTTTTTATGCTTTCTTATGTTGTTTCAATTATACTCTTGATGACTTTAGGGTGAACTGGAGTGTGTTCATCCTAGAATGGCTCAAGTTTTCTCCACTTATGGTTTCTAGCATTCATGCTGCTGCTGCTGCTTCTTCTTCTTCTTCTTTTTTGTTTTTGGTGGGGGGTGGGGGGGTTCAAGTTAGAAGTACTCATTGAATCAGCAAACTATATTGATAATACACTCCAAATTACGTTGATTACTTCGTCATGCTGCACTAGCCTTGTCATTAAAGATGTTCAAAGGACTGAAGGAGAGTGAGTGAAGATTAGTAGAATTTGTTAAGCTTCAGTAAGAGTTTATCATGCATATCATGTTATGCACTACTAGGCATGATATAACTTTATGCTAGGTGTAGTACGTAGAAACGGGACAACATCGAGATACGAAGAACGAATTTAAAGATTTTAAGACAAATTTCTCGTAGATCTTTACTAGAACCATCTTCTAAATAGCATATATTTAACGGAAAAAGATCAAAGCTGCCCCTGAATTATAGGTTTAGGGCTAAATATATCCTCCATCCACCTATTGCGCTAAAATTGCCCCCGACGTTTTCTTTTCGGCTCAAGCCTACGCTTTGGACTAACAACCATTTCCACCAAAAAAAGATATTTAATAATGATGTGGCAGCTTCTCATTGGCTGAATTTAAAACACATGTTCCTATTAAAAAGACCCATCCATATGTGCCCATTTTCGGACTAACCCTCCCCAAACATGGGCGGATTTGTAGACAAATACATAGGGCACATGAACCCATGGTCTTTCCGGTAAACTAAGTATTTTATGTATATAATTTTTAGAATTGGTCTAGTATTATCTGCTGGCACCCATGCTCCAAAAAGGCTAAATGGTTCACTAGGTTGAATGTTGAGTTATTTACCTAGAGGACCAGGAATCAAATCCCACTTAATAGTTCATTTTTTCTCTTTTTTTGGTGGTGCACCCATGTTATAAAAATCCTAGATCCGCCTCTGGCCCCAAACTGCACTAACCCACCTGAAGTGCCTAATTTTTTATTACCAAATCAAAAGCAAAACAAAAATTAAAAAAATAAAATATAGTATCACTATTTGATCAAATACACTTGAGTTCATGCTTTGTTTCTGAGTTTACGAATTTCATTGGTATGAGCATTTGAAAATACAACTGGATTCACTGGTGGAATTGAGAAAGGATGATCCTTTGCTGAATTGAAGAGTTTTAGTGCTTAAAACTTTCCTTGATCACTCTACTGATTAGGATCTTTGGTGAGCTAAATTCGTGGCTTGAAATTGTCAAAGTTGTTGAGAGAGTTTGGTTTTGAAAGTCGAGATTGTTGCTTGGAACCTACTGATTATTATTATTTGAAGCTAAAGTCAAGTTTATCTACTGTCTTGGTTGCTCGAAAATGCAAGGAATAAAGTTGTCCGTTGTTGAAGCTAGTCAAAATTTTCAGATCTGAAATTTTAAAGGGTATTTAGTGATTTGTGGATGTTTGTTTATGTCCAAAAGTTGTAGTTCTCTACATATTTGAACTGATTTTCTTGTGGAATAAGCTAAAAAAATTATTGCAGCCATTGACACGATTCTTCTTTCTTTGAAGAGCCCTAAATTGAAGAAAAGGCACTTAGAAAAGAAAGAAGAAGAGTCCCGTGGGGGTGGGGGTTCCTTTTTTTCTGTTAGATTTTTGGTTCGGGACGGGTTATTCTGAAAACGGTACATATGGGCGGGTCGTTTTAATGGGGACAAGTGTTTTAAATTCGACGAATAAGAAACTGCCATATCATTATTAAATAAATCTTTCTTTCTTTTTTTTTTGTTGGAAATGGACGTTAGTCATAAGGGTGGGACTTGAGCTGAAAAGAAAATGGTGGGGCGCCGTCTTAGCCTTCCCTGACCAGGATCGCTCCCACACCTGTAGCGTTCGTGATCGGCCTCCTCAACTGGGGCAATTTAGCACGGTGGACGGAAGGTATATTTGACCCTAAGCCTATAGTTCGAAGGTAGTTTGACCCTTTTTCGTATATTTTATGTTGCCAATTCCAAGTATTCGGAAAATTTTAATTTTTCTATATTTGGTTGGCTTAAATATTTTAAAAAATATTTTCCTCATACACCCACATCCTTGCCAAAAGGAGGGAAATTTTCCAAAACTACTCTTTCTCAACCCACCCTATTTCCCACTCACCACACACCACACTCTCATAACTCAGAATCCACAATATCAAGATCCTGAATTCAACATTGTGTTTTGGCTTTGCATACAAAGATGAAACCTGAATTTGAAACTTACAATGTGCCTTCACTGCAAACGTATTTGGCACAAATAGATCAGATCACAGCTTGATCAGCAGAAGCCCACTAAAAAATAAAATAGAAGCCCTCATTTGAAAGGACAGTGTTCCCATATTTATGTTATTTAAAACAAAGTATAGATAAGACTAGCATTTCGATTTTCATCTCAGCTTTCTCCATAGTAAATGAACATAAAAATTTCTCATTTAAAAGAGGATTGAAGCCTGGACATGCAGGCAGATGATCAGAACATTTCTATTTGTCATCTCACATCCTAATCTAGCTCACAGGGAAATGGAAAGTAGATTATTTTGAAGATGGAGGAGATTACTGAAGAAGTCTAACAGCAATTTGGTTATTAAGAACGAAGCCTCTGTTCTTCGTAATAAATGCGTGTGCGGCTAAAGCCTGCGAAGGGAACTGCACAAGGGCCACTCTAGCTGGTGGTCTGCAACAAATAAACCAAAACTCCATCTTATAAGGAACAGAGAACACATCACAGTTAAAAGAGCCAGCGAGATGTGAGTGGTAAAGCTTCTATACCTATCAAAACCTCGCTGTTGTCTGGCGAATATTTGGATTGATGATCCATCATACTGACAACCCGAAAGAAAATGTTCCACATCATCGGCCAGTGCATTCCGTGGGATCCCTTGCAATAAAATCTGAAAAAGCCGACAATCATCAATAGATTCTTTGCTTCAAACACCTTTTGTATCACTATTAGAAATGAATGAATCGAATAGCAATATTTAATTTATCATCAATCTCATTGCATTCAGAAAGAAAGAATAGTTCATTGGTATATATTTAATTACAGTAGTTTCCGACTGTGTGGAACAGCTTGGGCCCACCTCGACTACTCCACTAGGTCCTTGTTACTTTCCACCAGCATAGGTACTAAGTAACTCCACTCGCAAATGGTTAGGCAGATGAGAAGAAATCACCTTGTGTTTTTTTCCTCTTAGTTAGTATGAGGTTTTTATTATTGTTATCAGCCTTTCCACCACCATCTACCACACTCCTACACGCCAAAAAAGAAAAAGACAAACAGAAAGAACGATGAAGACAGTTAACACCAAAGACCCACTTACAGTTTTTCCATCATAGTGTGGCAAAGTGTCCCACTGCTGACGATCAGCCTACAATCAGAAAGGTAAAGAAATGATGATTCTGCATGCAAACCTCCAGAGATCAATAATCAACCAGATGTATGTTCGAAACAGTACCCTCTCCATTCTGAACATGCGACTCGTCCGAACAACTGCCCTTAGTGAAGCGTCATAAGCATTCCGAGTAGGGAACTGAATCATCCTATTCGAGAGATAAAATATGGAACAGAGCAGTAATAAGCATTTTCTTTTTTGATAAGGCAGCAATAGGCATCCATTAATTGAATGTTTGAAGTACTTACACACACACACACACACACACACACACACACACACACACACATATATATATAGATAGCTCGTTCAAACAACCAACTCATAACAAAAAATGCATATATGATAGGAGTCAAAGATTGGAAAGTGTTCTTCACATAAAGCGCAACCCACGAAAAGGTAAAAGGGCAAACAAAAAAAACGAAACTTCAAAAGCTACCGGTGGAAAAGGAAACAACACTAATAAGAAACATACTAAGGAAACTGGTATAAAACTAAAGAGTAATATATTACCCGCATTGACTAACTATTGGTAGTGTAATCCAGATTAACTTAGCAAGCTATTAGCCTATACAACCTTAAAAATCATTTACAAAAATAAAGCAAGACATTCAATATGATAACAAACCGGTGGTCATTTGATTGGTGAACAAGTTATACCAGGATCATAATACACGAATTAAATAACAACATGATTTTTTAGTAAAGATACTTCTTAAGATACCCATTTAGTTCATTGGACTAGAAATGGATATATAGGGTATAATATAAAACATGTGTTTAGTTTTACACTAGATAAATTGAGAAAAACTTTTATTTCTGATTTCATCCTTGACTTTTTTAAAGGCCTTTGGGAGGAGAGTTTTGGAGAAAGCATCTTTGTTATTTTGGTGTTTAATCTGGGAATAGTAATCCCCGG
The DNA here is from genome assembly GCF_001879085.1 of Nicotiana attenuata. NCBI lineage: Eukaryota > Viridiplantae > Streptophyta > Magnoliopsida > Solanales > Solanaceae > Nicotiana > Nicotiana attenuata. The sequence continues at coordinate 109,050 of NW_017673486.1, read as the reverse complement.
ATTGTTACCCACATTGCATGTGGTATAAAAAATACCACAATTATGATATAAATCCCTGGATTGTTAATTCCGGAATAAAAAATTCAACCAAACACGAGATAAAACAATCCCGTACTTTCTCCCGAGATTGTTATCCCTTATCCAACAAGCCAACGACCCATAGGGTTTTTTATAGGTAAAAGTTATTTTATTAATAAGAATATCCTCCAACATTAAGATGGTGCTGGATTATAAATAAGTATTCAAGGAAAGCTTATTGCAAGACGGAACCATTTCTCACCCAAGCCTACATATCCTATGTATTCAACGGAAAAAGACTAGGTTCTACAGATATGAGATAGGCAGAAGGTATGGATTGAGCAGTTTCTTGAAGAGCAAATTCGATCTTATAGTCATCTTCTTTGTTCGAAAAATGCACAATGGAAAGGGATGCTAGTCGCCTCGACGAAGTTGTAGCCCCAAAAAAGATCTAGAGTAATTCCTCAAGTAACATGGGCCCAGTGGAACGCTAGAGTTTAGATTCTCTATGCTCATGTAAACGGCTAGGGCCGGCCGACTGGTAGATCCAAAAGGATCTAGCCATAGGCCTAGCCGGATATTGTTTGTCCAGAAACAAAACAAAATTAAAGTTGATTTTTAATAGTAGTTCATGAGAGCTTGAATCCCTACGTTCTAGCGTGCATTACGCCAACAAGTCTCACCACCAACTGTAGCTGAGAAGTTGAGTCACCTTTCTATTTTTAAAGAAATAAAATAGAATAAAGAATGAGATAGTCTATATCCAGCAACGATCATAGGATCACTCTATGAATAGTCAATTCTCTTTGACATAATAGTATGACTCCAAATATTGATTTGGACATAATAGATAGTATTCATCATTAGGTTTTACTAGCCTTGACACTCTTAGTTATTCATCATTAGCTTTTGACGTAATAGTATGACTCCAAATATTGCTACCAAATGATAAAGATTTCCTTTACATAGTAACCCACATCCTACCAGGTTTTTATACTTTGATCCTTATATAAAATTATCGATTGTACCCAAGTATATAATATTTGGCAAAGTCTGAAAGGGGGGAAAATAATTTATTCTCGACATGCATTTGATAGAGTTTTTAATAGGGTATGAAAAACAGACTTTTCTCTTTCATACTCAACAATCTCAAAACAATTTTCATATATTGGTAGGCATTAGTAATGTTCCTAATAGCTATGACCTGAATATTCTTTTTAATAAATTAGCTAAGACATGAATATTTTTCAAGGTTTTTTCCTGAATGCTGGTTGTCTGGTCCGAGTGAAGTCAAACAATCAGAAATTGAAACCCAACATTTTTATTTTTATAACAGAGGTGTTCAAAGCTAAGGAAGTCCAAATTAGAAATCAAAACCACAATATTTATACAAAATGGACAAAAGCTAGGGAAATCCAAATTAATGGTCCATTCTTGTGCATAAAATTTCAGAATCATTGTTCTCCGAAGATGAAATTGATCCACCACATTTTGGCTCGATATGGCATAGCCCAAGGAATAAATCTGTGAACCTCTGTTAATTCAAAGTGGACAACACATACATGGGTTTGGGTTGAGAGAAAAGCTGACACATTGCATTTTGAATATGACTACTAACATATGCTATTAGAAACATTTTATTGGATATATTAAACCACTATTGTGCATTAATACATATTTGATCAATAATATTAATGCACAGTAGCGGTTTAATATGTGTCTAATTTCAGTGGTTAATTTCTAAAGCATAGCCTATGTTACCCTCTAATATAAGATACAGATGAAACCACTAATGTGCATTAAAACTGCACATACATGTTTAATAGCATATTTTAGTTGCCTTATTCAAAAAGCAAAATGATATAGATCAGTATCTTCGATTCTTACATGCATCTCCCGGAACTAATTAAATTTGACCTCAACTAAAACTAACAAATTGTCCTAATATCAAATCATTATTTTCCACAAACAATGATTTTAGATGGCATGGAAAAGATCTTTCTTGGTTTTGCTACGTCTCTCATAAAATTTGTGCTTAGCTGGGAACTAAAAATTTTGAACCTAAGAATGATGGGTAACTTTAACGAATCTTGTTACTTGGAAGTAGAAAGAAAGTTAAGCGAAGAAATGGTTTTGGATCCATGAGAGAGAGAGAGAGAGAGAGAGAGAGAGAGAGAGAGAGAGAGAGAGAGATTGATGGAAGAATGGTGGTGGTTGTTGGGGGAGAGAGGTGGAAGCGACGAGGAAGAGAGAAAACAATGTGATAAAAATCTTTGTTTTTATATATGAGAAGGATTTTTGGGGAAGGAAAGGAAACGATTGATTTGAGTCAATTGCAGCTCATGTGTAAAGAAGCTATATTTTTTGAATTTGCTTTTGGCTTTCACGTGCTCCGATCCAATTGTGTGCACTTCCTTTGCCATGTCAACAGTTAGGGCGGTTATAGATACACTTTGGACAAGAACAAGGGGTAATGGGACCCCAAAAAATTTGTGTAGTTGAAAAATAAGGCAAATTTGAGGGGGTCAGTATGTATTATCCCAGGATTAAATGGAGGCAAGCACTGACAAGTGACAAGTCATGAACGTAGAACAAATTAGAAATAAAAAAGATAAAAAGAAACCTACAATCTTGCTAGAGAGCAAGTTCATTATAAGAAGGTTCATATATTACGACCCTTTTAAAAGCAATGCGATGCTCACAATAGTACCTAATACATATACGGTTAACTATATCCACCAAAACTTAGGGAGATGAGAAGAAGTCACCAAGAGTTTTTGCAGGGACTAGAACCCTGATCCCCAATGATCCATTTTAGCTTCATTGACAACCAACCCACACCCTTGGATGCTCAGAAATCAAAGCCACGGCACTATGAACTATTTCCTTATAGATATTGTTAAACCTTATATCATAAAAGAAGAAACTTACGCAGCAACTGGAGCATAGTTCGGGTTGTACTCAAATCTAACGTCATCTAGGCTCAAATTAGAAGCCCCTAACATGCTAATAATGTCACTCTTTCTTGTATGCCTTCCGATGCCATAGATTCTCCCATAAACCAAACCTGGGAAATAGAAAGACCAAGATCCTGGATCAGTCTCATATAAGATTGCAATTGCATAAGCATATGGCATGAACAAAGATGCAAGACTGCTATTACTATATTGCAAAAGTAGCCTGATGTAAAATAATTCCTGTCCCCTCCACATACGTGGATGTAAAGGAAATTAAGCGAAAGAAAGTGGATACAAGGAATTCATAACTTTTCTAATTGTTGATTATTGCCTCCAATTCCATCTATGTGAGCTTCGTGAAGCATAACTAGACCAAGCTTGGAACTTGGATAAAGGAAGGGGTCGCAGAAGGTTAAGGGTGGTTAGCATGAATACTGCCAAATTAGGATAGAACAGTGAACTCATAGGAACGCGTGTGACATGGATACAAAGTATTCACATAGATGACCTCATGACCCTAATTACTCTAACTAGTCTGGATTGAGGTACAGTTGATTGATTGATGATTATTGCCTCTGTTCAAGTGCTAAATTCACAACCTTCTACCAAAACCAAATCCAACCAAACATTTTCACAGCCACGAGCTTCTCCAATCTCTAGTCTAACACGTCAAACAGTTACCTATTAGCAAATGAAAAATGCTCAAGCAATAAGCAAAAAGCAAAAACCCTAAACCCTAACAACAATAACAACAACAACTACCCAGTAAAATCCCACAGAGTGGGGTGTGGGGAGAGTAATGTGTACGCAGACCTTACCCTACCCTGATAGAGCAGAGAGGCTGTTTCCGATAGACCCTCGGCTCAGAAAGACGGAAAAAAAACAAGAAACAAGAAAAGACAATTCATTAGTAACTCCAGTAGAAACCGTAATAGTAACAGAAGCATAACAACCAAAAGATGAATGACATGCAATAACAATAACCAGAACATAAGGTCCGGGGCTAAGACAAACAACAAGGATAGTGTGGATTCAACATAAACTGCAAAACATCTTAGATCGACCCTAAACAACCCCACCTCACCCCCGGTAAGAAGTAAGGGAAGCTCTACCACCCCTAACCTACAACCCTAATGCTTGACCTACAGACCTTCCTGTCAAAAACCCTAAACCCTAAATCACCAAAAATAGGAACATGCAAATTTTAGAAGACTGCAAATAATCTAATAACTTTTATAAATCCTTCATAACCACTTAACAATAATTTCGAAACCCAAAGTCTTTAACAGGTCAATAGTTACCTCATAGCAAACTGAAAATGTTCAAGGAATAAGCAGAACAGCCTAAACCCTAAATACTGAAATATTCGAAAAAAAAGACAGGTAAATCAACAAGACTGCTTAATAGTACAAATCAACAAAAGGGTATCCATAATTTTCTTGCATTATGAAAACCCATAAAAATCCACTTTTTTATACATCAAAAAAATGATCTTTAAAAATAAATATAACAGCGAGAATAAATTATTATTATTATAACTATATGAAAGATTTATATGTACCAGTAGATGGGTTTTGGAGGAATGTATCAACGGAGTTGTCCTGCTGAGGAGTTTCCATTTGAGTTGATAACTGTCTGCTGAGGGACAACGTGAGCCCTTGATTTTGAAGACCCATTTGAATCGGACGGTTCGATTTAGTCACAGCTCTCAATAAACCCATCATCTTGGAATTCTGAAGCTAAAATGTTGAAAGTGGAGGAGTGAAGTTTCGGCTTAAGGCAATGAAGAAGCAGAGTTAACAATGGCTGCGAGGGGAGAAAATGACGAAAATTGTACTTTATTGAGCAGTATTAATTTTTAAGTTTGTCAAAAGTTAACATTATTGGTCTCCATAAAAAATTACTATGTTCCTTAGATTTGGAAAAAAAACTATTAAAAAAATATATTTAAACTTAAAAAGGAAGTCTCATCCAATCCTAAAAATATAACATAAAAATATAACTAGATACTAAAAAGATATGGGTAATAGCAGAAAATACACCTCAAAAAGCTGCATCAAAATCTAGAAATTGATCAAAAATAGCAGAAACTACAAAATATTATACCTCCAAATATGATTTCTTCTCCTTTTTCTGCTGTTTTCCTGGAATCTAACATATAGAATTTGTTAAACTATTTGAAAAATGATAATATTTATCCTTCTACTATCGAAAATAATTAACTTTCAGTTTCTTAGTACTATTACCATATTTGGATCATATTCACCCTACGTGTTAAATCCTTAATTTTAACTTAAAAAAAACAAGTGAATTAAACTGACTGGATAAAAAACTCGCTCCATTTCTAATTAAAACTCACCCGAACCACCCGCTTCTACATAGTTTTTAAGCTTTTTTATTTTTTTCATTTTTTACTCATTTCTTTCTTTTCTTCTTTTCCTCGGATCCATAATCTTCTTTCCATGTCTATAATACTAAAATAGTTTCTTCCCATTAACAAAAACATCTCTTACAACCTTGTGCTACTCAGAGAACTGGTCTGATCTTTATCGAAATTATCAAACACTTTTTAATCAAACATCAAACCACACACTTTCTTCAACTCTCCTATTTTCCTTAGATAATGAAAATCCCATTTTTGAAGCAAACTGAATCTTAACTCACGATGTTAGAGTTTGTTGAATTTGAAGTTGTAATCAAATGGTGTAGAAATGAGCTCAAATTGTTCTAACTCAAACCCAACTCTTGAAATCAAGTGTAACTAAAGTGCCTAACAAAAAATTACAAGAATAATAAATTCATCAAGAGTTGAATCGATCTGAGTCGACTTACTGAGTCAAACTTAGCTCGTTTCATTTCAACAACAAAGAAATCAAAACTTTCTTTCCGGGTCTTTTATCAAAAGCATAATAATCGTTTTTGAAAACGTACATACGAAGGGTGTGTTTGGTATGATCGAATATAAAATTCAAAGAGATCAAATAAGAAAGTATATTCTGATCATAGAACTATAATGAAATATACGATCAACCAATATTTATCAGATTTGAAAAAGAGTCGGAAGAAAAGGTTCGAGCCTCATATTTTGATTTCTCGAACCGAGAGATCCATGAATCGGGATCCTGATGCATATAGATATAAATAGTCCAGTGGGCGCAAGAATTTCCAGGAACATTTGGGACAGTCTATTTCGGAGCAAAAGAGTCATTTTCAAGTAGTGTTCGATCGATTACGTTAATCAATATTCTAGAAAATATTTTCTTGGAGAATGAGTAGGTTTATCGTTTATTTTCCAATATTGTTTAGTGTTTGGACCTCCCCCTCCTTAATTTCAACTTAGAAAATATACGTGAATGGACCTGACTGGATAAAGAAACTCGCTCCATTTCTAATTAAAACTCACCCGCTTCTACATAGTTTTTTAGCTTTTTTATTTTTTTATTCTTTAGTCATTTCTATCTTTTCCTCGTGTCCATAATCTTCTTCCCATGTCTATTATACTGAAGTAGTTTCTTCCCATTAACAAAAACATCTCTTACAACCTTGTGCTACTCAAAGAACTCATCTGATCTTTATCGAAATTATCAAAACACTTTCTTGAACTCTCCTATTTTCCTTAGATAATGAATATTTCATTTTTGAAGTAAACTGAATCTTGACTCGTATTGTTGATCTAGGATAACGGTCTGCAAACACAAGCAAAGGAAATAAGTAAAAGTAAGACTTAAGAGCAAAACAAAGCAAAGGATAGAGAGTGAGAAATGAGTGAAGGGATTTACCCTGAGAGCGAGTCCGGCGATTCTCTTGGACAAGGTGTTGTCATTCAGCTCCCCGAGAGTCTTATGCTCAGCGTCAGGGCAGAAGGAACCGAAGACATGAATCACATCCTCAGTATCCTTAAGAAGATCATGATTCGCTGGGATCGTGATGGTCCTCGATCCCCTTTCTACCCTAATTTCGACCTGAGTAGTCCATTATCGATCATCTCATGATCTTCAAGGTTGAGATCGGAATTGAACTCATCGCCGATGAGTTCAACTCGCCTATCGTCCTGATCAACGAGCATCTTGTTTTTCCCCTATCAGCAGGAGAAACCTCCTGAGCCGATTCAGAAGAGGAGGCCTCCCCACACCCAAGACACACAAAACAGTCATCAGAGGCATCCACAATGGCCACTTCTTATTCAGGTCAAAAAGGAGCAGCATCACCGATCTCTTCTAACCTAGGCACTTCAGAGGCTGCCCAACGCCCTCCTTAATAAAAATCATTGCAGTTTCTGTCACGACCCCAACCCCGGTCGTGATGGCGCCCAACACGCTGCTAGGCAAGCCCGATCAATTCCATAACTTTAACCATTTATACAACTCACGAATCACTTAACCTGGATGAATTACTAAATCACAATACTGAATATCTGCAATAAAGTTAAAACATGTGGAAAATCCAAGTAGAAATACTACTACACAGTCCAAAGAATCCGGTGTCACAAGTCTGAGCCTCTAATATACGAGTGTCAACCTACTACATAATGTTCTGAAGAAATGCGGAATAAAAATAAATAGGATAGATGGGAAGATCAGGACTGCGGAGGTCATGCAACTACCTTGATGCTCCCGGATGTGATGCTCAACAGAGAAAAGTCTCACTCCGCCTCAGTGGGTGCGCCTGAATCTGCACACAAGGTGCAGGGAGTAAAGTGAGAACTTCCAACTCAGTGAGTAATAAACATAAATAAAGACTGAGAATAAGAAGTCCTGAATAAGCACAAAGTAGTTCTATAAATACAGCAACTCGAACTCAGCAACATGAAATCAATAAATCAATGAAAACGGTTAAGGAAATACCACAACAGATAAATAAGTAGATGCCAATCAAATATGCAATGCAACACATAAACCGGTACTCTCCAGTACCCGCTGCAGCGTGCAGCCCGCTCCATTTATTTATCGTCGACGACGCTCACTGGGGGTGTGCAGACTCTGGGAGGGGCCCCTTACGGCCCAAGCGCAATAATAAGCCATCTCGTGGCATCAACCAGGCCCTTGGCCTCATATCAATATCAATACAGTACCGCTGCAGCGCGCAGCCCGATCCATAATCAGTCCAAAATCACATAAGCCCCTCGGGCATAACAATATAGAAATATTCGGCCCAAACTTCCTTTGAAAATATTAATTAAGTTTCAAGTGAGAGAAAAGTGGCTGAGTTTGCAAAATAGTATTAAATACTAGGACTGAGTTCAATTATATGTAAAAATGGTAAGAAACCAGTAAGAGCAATCCCTGAAGGATTCAATCAGTTGGCACGAGGCCCAATCATGACAGTAAATCCATTTTTATAAGGAATATCAACTAAGCTTCAATCAATTAGGTAGTAATTTTATTAAGCGGGACGGACCAAGTCACGATCCCCGACGGTGCTCTACCCCATGCCCGTTATCCAGCGTGCAAGTCACCTCAACATAGCACTACAATATGCAAATTCGGGGTTTCAAACCCTCAGAACAGCATTTACATCTATTACTCACCTCAAGCCGGCCAAAAGTCTAGCTCGCTATGCCCTTGCCTCTCGAATCGACCTCCTCGCACGCCGAATCTAATCAAAACCACAACGAATACATCACAATGTGTCAAAGGAACAATACCCAATCGAAAATAATCGAAAAATAGCGAAAATCTAGAAATTAGCAAAACCCGAGCCCCGGGCCCGCTTCATGAAAATCAGAAAATTTAACATCAACGGGTTCCTCATCTCGCCCCGAGTCCATGCATATAAAAATTACCAAAATCGGCATCCAAATGACCCCTCAAATCCCCATTATACCTCTCTTAAGTTTCAAGCCCTAACCTCCATTCTTAACCTTTGATTCCTTTATTTTTCAGCCTAAATTCATGTATTTACACCATAAAATCATGTTTTAAGTCCAAGATTTCATACCTGATCAAAGTCCTTGAAACCCTCTTCAAAATCGCCCAAAAACTCTCCAAGTCCGAAGTGAAATAGGTTACTCTTTCAAAAATTCGCGAAGAAGACTAATTTAATATTCTGCCCAGGCTTCTCGCTTCTGCGGGACCGCTTCTGCGGCCATTATACCGCTTCTGCGGTTTTTCACTTAAAGGCTTCGATCGCTTCTGCGCCCAAAAATCGCACCAGCGGGACCGCTTCTGCTGTCCACACTTCCGCTTCTGCGGAACTTGCCCTAGTCCAAGACTCGCTTCTGCGACTTCCTCCTCCGCTTCTGCGTGACCGCACCTGCGGTCCCATAACCGCAGGTGCGAAAATACCAGATACCAGCAGACCTTAACCATGCAAAAATTCCGAAACTCTCCGTTTAACCATCCGAACTCACCCCGAGGCCCCCGGAACCTCAACCAAAAATACCAATGCATCCTACAACGTTATTCAAACTTGTTCCAATCATAAAAACATATCCAACAACACAAAAATCATCAATTCTCATCGAATTCAAGCCTAAGTTCTTCCGAAACACGCATTCGATCAAAAACCCAACCAAATCACCTCCGAATAACCTGAAATTTTGCACACACATCCCAAATCACCTAACGAAGCTACAGTAACTCTCGGAATTCCATTCCGAACCTCGGATCAAAATCTCACCTATCAACCGGAATTCGCCAAACTACTAACTTCGCCAATTCAAGCCTAATTCTACACCGGACCTCCAAAATCACTTCCGATCACACTCCTAAGTCACAAATCATCCCCCGAAGCTAACTGAATCGTCGGAATCCATATCCGAGCCCTCTAACTCATAGGTCAACATCCGGTTGACTTTTCCAAAATAAGCCTTCCTTAAAGAGACTAAGTGTCTCATTTCCTTCCAAAAATCAACCCAATTCAACTCGTTCACACAAGACACAAATAATGAAGCATAACGAAGCAGGAAATGGGGGAAACGGAGCGGTTTCTCATGAGACGACGGGTCGGGTCGTCACAGTTTCTCGCACCACGATCTCATCCTCCAATAAATTGATTGCCACGAGCACATCTGGTCAACATCTACGACCTTCCTTTAAAGTGGCCTTAAGTCCGCCCCATGTGGAGAAACCTCCTCGTCCTCAACATGGGATGGAACTAAGAAAGGGACGGGCACAACAGCCGAGACGGAGGTAGGGGTAGAGGAAGAGGCAACACCTCTTCTCCTAAAGAAAGGCGTCAACGCCATATCTCTTTTTGTGACCTCCTTAACAGAATCTAGAAGAATATATATATATATATATATATATATATATATATATATATATATATATATATATATATATATATATATATATATATAAGAAGAAGAAGAAGATGAGCACGGTGAAATGGACGAGAACAAACACACTAAAAGACGACATTACCTTTATTAGAAGGGCCGTTTTGAACTTCTGCCAGAAGCTCAGCCAATCTCGAATCCCTGCAGTACAGGGAAGAACCTGTCTGAACCAATCAACGAGGTGCGTCACCAACTAAAGAGGCCGAGCAGTAGCTGCAAGATAAGAAGAAATAACTCCTCCACCCAGGGGGGATGAGGGAATGAATAACCGATGAAAAAATGATAAGCGAAGAGAGCATAGAACCCAAGACGGTGAGCATACACTTCATCATCATTGGTGGGTATTAACTCCACCAGGGAGGTCGTACTTGGACTTGAACTCCGCCAAGCGTTTAACCATCAAAGAAGACTGGAAAACCTCAACCACCGCCTCAGCCGTCCGTTACAAATCAGGTTTTGCATTAGGGTTGCGAGGAATAATCTCTTCTACTAATGGAAGAGCCTTCGCTTCAGTGGTGGAGGTGGCATCTCCTCCGCAAACGGAGGCTGTAACAACTAATGAGGTAGCTGGAATATCCTCACTCACACCAAAAACCTCTCCACCACGAGTACCGGAAGGTAAATCAGACATGATCGGAGAAGTTCGAAGAATGTAGGGAGAAAAAGAGTTGAGAAAATGGGAGGGAAAGTTAGAGGGCAACAAGCAAGAGAAATGAACTCAAGGAAAACAAAGGAAATTTTAGTAGCACCAAATGACGGTAAAAACTTGAATAATGGTAATCATCCACTCTTTATAGAGGGGAAATGTCAAACCCAAAACGGGTCGTCGTGGTTGCAGCCAAAATCTTAACGGAAGAACCAATCCAAAGGTCGTGCATTTACTAATGCGACGTATCGGGAACAAGCGTCATCATGATGAATGACGTCACGTTCCATCCACGTCCGGTTCTCTCCAAAGGTTACCCGGAAAAATCGAGACAACAAGAGTTCGAAATATGTGGCTCCTACAACGCCATGTCATCTGCCTCTAACGATGACCACGATCGTTATTATCCACTTATTAAGATTGCCCACGAGGACAAACTAGACAAGTGGAGGGACTATCTATATTGGCGAATAACTTCACGTTATATATTTGACCTAGTCAACAGAGATAAAGCCTTTTGAAGGCCGTGACGTGTCGATGTTGTGACGTGTCAACTTGGCCCCAAAAGGTTGAGGCCACGTAAAGAAGGCAAATCGTCGACGAGGACTTGACAGAAGACGAGGACGAGGATGAGCATTTGTCCTTGGTATACAGTAATGGCTAGCTTAAGGATTTAGATTTCCTAAGAGAATATTCTAGTGGATATTCCTCTCTGTTGTTCTATATAGGATTTTATGGCCCATGTACCCTTATAAATAGGAAGAGATGTAGTTCTAGAGAGGGAATCGAACATTTTTTTGTGTAAATAACAACATTGACATTCTTTATGAAGATTCTATCTGTCATGACCCAAAATCCCTTCAAGGAAGTTGTGATGGCACTTAGTCTCTAAAACTAGGTAAGCCTAACACATGATCATCACTAATGAAATTTAACTAACTTAACTACAATAAATTAAATAATTTTTCGTAACAACATAGTAAATTAAATAATTTTTCCGTATCAACATAGTCACCAACTCAGTTACATAATCCCAAAACCGGTAGTACAAGTCACAAGCCTTTCTAAGAGTAACTATAAAGAAGGAGTACATCATTTTTCCGGAATAGTAGGAGACAGTGGAAATAAATATAACAGAAGGTGACTTCGGGACCTGCGAATGTTGAGGAGGTATACCTTGAAATCTCTAGCAGCGCGGACATAGGTCTCCAACCAACCCGATTATAAGTACCTGAACTGCACAAAAATATGTAGAAGCATAACACGAGTACACCATAGAGGTACCCAGTAAGTATCAAGCCTAACCTCGGTAGAGTGGTGGAGGCCAGTTCAAGACACCTACCGGACTTGAAAACTTGTGCAGGATATGACATAACACTAACAAGGAAGGAATATCAATATAAGGCCAAAAGCTGAAAGATTTCAAATCACCACCAACAATGAAAGTCAGGAAAGAACGAATGGTAACAAGAACATCCAAGTAATAAAGCAACAACAAAGTTGGGGGTACAGATGAAATATGAATGTGTTAAAGTAAGAGAAATCGATGACAACCTAGTCAATCAAATCATTCCAAATACACGAGTTTGAATAAGAATTACCCGAGTACCACATCTTGTAATCTCAGATTATAAGTCACAATTTCCAAGCCTTACACACATGGCACCTTGTGCCCATATTTTCCAAATCATTTTCGCACGGTAATATTCATGTGCTACCATGTACATAGTATCCGTGTCAATATCAATTAAGATGATCGATGAATAATTTAAACATAATTAAGCACAAATCAAACTTGAATACAGTAAAGTAGTGTCAAACGAGATATTAAGCATAATTTATGATTCAAATTGTAACGACCTGGCCGGTCGTTTTTGGAAATTTCGCCCTGATCCCCCATTAACTGTTTCCCCTAAGTTCATTTCTGCTATTTTGGTTTGCCGGGACGTTTGGTGTTGAGTTTTGGAGAGTTTTGGGACACTTAGTCCCTAAATGAGAGCTTAAGAGTTGAAAAATGGTCCGTAATTAGAACAGCGTAAACACGACCTCGGAATGGAAATACGATGGTTCCGTTAGCTCTGCTAGGTGATTTCGGGGTTGGGAGCATGTTCGGAATGTATTTTGGAGGCTCGTAGCTCATTTAGGCTTGAAATGCCGAAGTTTGAATTTTTGAAGTTTCCGGTCCGACAGTGAGTTTTTGATCCGAGGATCGGATTGGAATTCCGGAAGTTGCAGTAGTTCCGTCATGTCATTTGGGATGTGTGTGCAAAATTTCAGGTCATTCGGACGAGGTTCGGGTAGGTTTTTGATCGAAAGTGTGTTTGGTTGGAATTTGAAGTTCTTAGGCTTGAATCTTTGATTAATTCGGGTTTCCGGCGTTGTTCAGGTGTTTTCAGGATTGGTACAAGTTTGAATAAGGTATTAGGTGGTATTGGTACTTTTGGTTGAGGTTCCGGGGGCCTCGGGATGATTTCGGGTGGTTAACGGAAGAGTTTTGGAAGTTGAGAAATAGCAGCACTGCTGCTTCTGGTATCTTTTCGCTTCTACGGCTTGGGGACCGCAGAAGCGGAGCCGCAGAAGCGGCCTGGTCATCGCAGGAGCAGGTTTGGGCAGAGTTTTTTAGGTACCGCAGATGCGGAGGAAATTCCGCAGGAGCGGCCTCGCATCTGCGAGAAAGAGAACTGCAGATGCGGAAACTTGGACTTTTATTAGAACCGCAGAAGCGGCTTAAATTCCGCATAAGCGGAACCGCATAAGCAGTTAATGGTCCGCAAAAGCGGACATTGGCTCTTTATTGAGAGTCGCAGAAGTGACTCGTTTTCCGTATAAGCGGGACCGCAGAAGCGGTCCCTTGTCCTCAGAAGCGGAAATCCCTGGGCAGAAATAGAAATTTCGAGGGTTTGAGTTCATAAGTTACAAAAATCAATTGAGAGCTCGGTTTAAGGCGATTTTGAGTGGATTTGAAGTGAAGATCACTGGGTAACGTTTCTTTGGTCCCTTCTTGTTATATTTCATCATTATATAGTTAAATACACCATTGGAATTTGAATTTAGGATCAAAAATTTGATAATTTGGGGTAAAACTTTATTGCCTAAACTATTGAGTTTTGAGTGGGCATTTGACCTCCGATTTGGGAGATTTTTTATATGGTTAGACTCGTGAGAGTACGAGGGTTCTGAAAATGTGGAAATTATTCAATTCCGGGGCATTGGCCCGGAGGGCATTTTGGTTATTTCACCTAATTTTACGCCGTAGCTTTGAATTTATTAGCAAAACCAGGTGTTTGCGATGTTATTTACAATGTGTAATTGAATTGAATAGATTTGAGCCATTTGGAGTCGGATACTCGTGGCAAGAACGTGACTTCTAGTTGATATTGAGCCGGTTCGAGGTAAGTGGCTTGTCTAACTTTGTGTGGGGGACCTTTTTCCCTTAGGATATGATCTTGAATATTTTAATGCCCCGTACGTGAGGTGACGAGCGCGTACTTGAGCTAATTGTTGTAAATCCGTTTCTACTTGAAGTATTTAAATTGAGCTTTCTTGTTTACTTGTTCATTTTAACTGCAAGTTTGTACCTGTGCTAGCTTAGAGACTCATGTTTAGCTGGCTTACCTGCTTATTTGCTTTAACTGTGCTATTTGTACTCTGTGAAGCATGTTAGGCTATAATTTACTACTTCGTGTCCTGATTTTTAGCATTGTTCCGAGATTTAGGAATCGTTGTTGTTGTGTGTTTAATTTGGGACTACGGGACGGCTTCCCGGGAGATCCCTCTGTACTTGAGATATTCTGGACTGAGGGTGCGGGATACCAAGAGATCCCCGGTTTACTTATTGAGGATACCAAGAGATCCTCGGGATACTAAGAGATCCCCGACTTACTTATTGAGGATACTAAGAGATCCTCGGGATACTGAGAGATCCCCGGTGTTGATGATGAGGATACCAAGAGATCCTCGGGATACCAAGAGATCCCCCGGCTACTATTCCTTGTGAGGGCAGTTTTCCGTGTATTGTTACCTTTGCTTTCGATTACTGTTCTTCCTTATTTACCTGGTTTAGATTCTCGATGTAGACTTTATTTAAACTATTTCTGTTATCTCATTATTTATTATGTTATCTCAGTAGGGCCCTGACCTTCCTCGTCACTACCCAACCGAGGTTAGGCTTGGCACTTACTTAGTACCGCTGTGGTGTACTCATGCCCTTCCTGCGCATGTTTTTCATGTGCAGATCCAGGTACTTCCTCCCAGACGTATCATCCTCGTGGTGGAGAGTCCTAGCTGAGACTTGAGGTATATCTTCTACGTTCGCAGACCAGGAGTCTCTACTCTATTCCGACTTTAGCAGATAGTTTCTTTTCTTTCCTTTCATGTTGTTTAGACATTCTGGTGTAGAGCAGTGTACTACATTCTATTAGCCTGTGTTTCCCGTGAGTTCCCGGTTTTGGGATTTAGTTGCAGATTTCCGCATATTTTGAGTTGTATAGGCTGAGTGGCCTCATATACAGTTGTTATTTCCGTACGTTCAGTTTTTAATTTATTATTCCACAAATGTTAATTTGTTATTCCGCAATGTTAGGCTTACCTAGTTGTAGGAACTAGGTGCCATCACAACATGATTCATGGAGGGTGAACTGGGGTCGTGACACAAATAAAGTAAAATAAAGGAGAGGTTGTGCAAATAGACTATTAGATAAGCTTAATTTTTGAAAATAAATGAGATGAAGCAAAATATTGCATTTAAGCAAAGTAAAGCATCAATTGAATTTAACGAGTTAAATATAAAATTTCTTAAAATAGAACTTGATAACAATTTTTAAGTAAATTACACAACAATAAAGTGGTGAATAAATTTGGGAAACAAATTAAAGTAAAAGTGTAATAACTATTTAAATTAGTAAAACGTCGAATGAGATACGAGTTTTTTTTTTTAAAGACGCACAAGTGAAACATCTCAAAACTCTTTCATTTAAATCCACTAAATTACCAACAACTCAATCAGATATAAACTAATGACCCCGTGCACATAAATTCACCTTGACGATCAATTTATCAATAAATAATAGAGGCACAAATTTAGCATATTGAAGCAACACAACATATCACATAGGTTGCATGAATCACACAAGAAATCAATATTGTTCCGTTATAAGAATGCTGACGGTTAATCAAATACGATCAAAATATAATAAAGTGATTTAAGAAACAACAAATATTGTCCTAACATCAATTCAACAGTCACAATCAATTAGTACTTTATCAATATGTTGTGGCGTGCAACTCGATCGCACAATATAAACATTAAACAAATCCGTTGAGCCGCGCAACCCGACCCCTACATATAATCATCTGTCAATATCATAATCCATCCTTATTCCGCCATATCATCATTTATCATTATTATTGCGGCGTGCAACCCGTTCCCACACATATCATCATTTTCATTACTGTTGCAGCGTGCAACCTGATCCCACACATATCCTTATTTTCATTACTGTTGCGGCGTGCAACTCGCTCCCCAAGCAACATAAAGTAAGCAAACAATTTATAATCAGCTAGGAGTACCACAAAATCAAAAGGAACAAAGAGGCTACACAAAGAAGTCACAACTGATGAAAAAGTTACACGATAACTCACGAAATCAAATAGCAAGGAATGACAATCCATAAACCAAGACACAATTTCTGAGAATCAATTAACAATTAAGGCATGTAGTAGATAAAGCATGAATTCAGCAAGTAGTTACGATTAACAATTAGCATATAAAGGTGAACTTGACAATAAAAGATAGATCATGTACTAACAACTTCAAGTAAAGCATGTATGAGCAATCCTAACGATGAAAGATATAACATGAAACGATAACTACAATTAATTGCATGAAAGAAACCTAACGATCTATTTCGGTCAAATACCACATATAAGTTCGTGTACATACTCGTCACCTTGTGTACACGCCTTTCACATAATTCAAATAGTACCATCAATTCAAAGCCTATGGGTAAGTTTCTCCCACACAAAGTTAGGCAAAATACTTGCCTTGGCGAAGCTAAACCGATACTTTAAAATGGCCTTCGCGAGTGAAACAACCTCCGAACAGCTCCAATCTATCCAAAATAATTTCCTAACATCAATAAAACTCATAGGTATTAATTCCGGATAATAAGACTTCGGTTCTCAATTACAACTAAAAAGTCAACCCCGGGCCCGTATCTCGGAACCCGATAAAAATTTACGAAATCCGAACACCCATTTCGATACAATTTTTACTATGCTAAAATTATCAAATTCCGATAACGAATCGCCCTCCAAATCCTCTTTTTAAATTTTTGAAAGATTTTATAATTTTCCCAATTTCTTCCATTCGATTCACTAATTAAATGATGAAAATAATCATGAAATATAATCAATTTCAGATATAGAACACTTACCCAAATCAAACTCGTGAAGAACTCCTATAGAATCGCCCAAAACCCGAGCTTCAAACCCCAAAACGAAATGAAGAAAATGACCAATTTCGACCCTTAACAATCTGCCTAGAATCGCACCTGCGAGGAATTCCACGCACCTGCTGCGTCGCTTTTGTGAACAAATATTAGCATCTGCGAAAAGCACCAGAGGAAGCCCTTCGCACCTGCGGAAAGAGATCCGCTTCTACACAAACGCAGCTGCGAGCCAACTGCCGCTTCTACGATGCCTTCCGCGCCTGCGCTCAAAATTTCCGCTCCTGCGGACGCGCAAGTGCGCCCAAAGTTCCGCTTCTGCGGCTTCCTCCCTTCTAGTTCAATGTCTCTTCTGCGACCACAGTATCGCACTTGTGCCCAGTGGTTTGCAGGTGCGACCACACCAGAATTCCTGCCCAAACCAGCTTTTATCCACATGATCCGAATGATCTGAAACCCGTCCGAAATACATCCGAGCCACTCGGCATTCCATTGAAACATACCAACAAGTCCTTTAACATATCACGGACCTACTTGAGGCCTCATATCACGTCAAACAACATTAAAACTATAAATCGCACCTCGAATCGAACTTATGAATTTATGAAATTTCCAAATTATATAACTTTTGACGAAACATATGAATTCATTCCGGAATAACCTCAAATTCTGCACACAAGTCATAAATGACATAACTAAGCTAATCAAACTTTCAAAATATTAATCCGATCCCGATATCATCAAAGTCAACTCCGGGTCAAACTTATGAATATTTCAAGACTTCAACTTTTCAATTTTTGCCAAAATGCTTCAAATTATCTTACGGACCTCCAAATCTAAATCTGGATGCACGCCTAAGTCCAAAACCACCATATGAAACTATTGGAATCATCAAAATACCATTTCGGAGTCATCTATATAAAAGTCAAAACTCTGATAAACTCTTTTCACTTAAGCTTCTAAAATAAGAATTGTTCTTCCAAATGATCACGAATCATCCGAAAACCAAATTCGACCATGCACGCAAGTCATAACACACATTATGAAGATATGAAGCTACTCGAGACCTTAAGCCACTGAACGGGGCGCTAATTGTTAAAACGACCGATCGGATCATTACACCATCTTTATTGAATACATACAAAATTTACCTTTACGTTCCTTCTCTTTTATCTTTCTCTCTCGATCCGAGAAGAACCAGAATATTTAATTGCTTACCATCATCCATCATTGTCATAAAGCTTAGTGGAACATCTCACCCTTGTCGGGTGAACCTTGTTCTATTTATTACTTATATGCCATTTATTGCTATTTTTTACGTTCTTAAGCCATTATTGCTCTGAGATGATCTTATCTATTAGTACGCACCTAATACTTTTCACAAAAAATACTAGTTCTATTACTTGGTTATTAATATTGACTTGGATTAACGCTTTTTCTCTATAAATATAATTGTATTTAAACCTAGATCTAAGTTTTGGGTTATATAGTCACGAACAATAATCTTTAATTCAACTAGCACGAATAGATGTTTTTAGGCCATACTTGTTGAATCTTAATTTGTTCTTTGATCTTGAGCTTGAACTTGTATGTTTGATCTTGAGCTTGAATTTTGAGTGCTTGGATACTAGAAGCTTGTAAGGAAACTTATGGTCTTTGATCCACAAGCTCTCTCTCTCATTTCTTGTTATGGATTTTGGTCCCTTTTCTGAGTTATGATGACTCCCATTTATAGTTGTGAAAGCAAAAAGTTGTGACGAGGATAACCAATTTTTCTTTAATTCGATTTGAATTGTTAACCAATCAGATTGAAGTGCTAACAAGACCATATTGATTGGTTGGAACATGTCATATGTACACCTAAGACATTTTCATTTACCTTCAGATTTGACTTAGCATGTCATGTGTATTTTGGCATGTGACTCGATCCTATTAACTCTTTTATTTGACTTAGTATGCCACGTTATTTGAAACGTGGCACCAAACTGGTCTCTAAGATGAAATAACATCTTAGGTTTAACAAAGTGGGTTCATTTATATTTCAACTAAATAGGCTTAGCCCAATGAATTTAGATGTATTTATTAAATCCATATATTTAACTTATATAATCGGTCCAAAGGAATTTGACACGAAGAATTAATTTAAATAGCTGCTCACCCAATCACTTAAATTAAAATTAGTCGGCGGGTTTATAATATATGAACAACCTATGTATAATATGTGTATAACTATGTATAATCTTTGTATAATGACTATTTGTATACTAATCTATTTGGCACCGTATATCCACTCGGCCTACTTATATAATATAACGACTCGGTCGGCCATTTTGAGAGTTATAGTCCCGTTCCCCCATTTCCTGCTTCTTTTGTGTTCTTCAGCTGTATTTTGACTTACGGGGTTAGTTGGTTCGGGTCCGGAGTAGTTTTGGAGTAAATTGATACACTTAGTCTCTTTTTGTGAAGGCTTGAGTTGGGAAAGTTGATCGGATGTTGACTTATGGGTAAACAACCTTGGATTTGAATTTTTATGGTTCTGTTAGATCCGTTAGGTGATTTTAGACTTAGGAGCGCGTCCAGAACGTTATTTGGAGGTCTGTGGTAGAATTAAGCACAAATTGGCGGAAGTTGGAAGTTTGGCGATTTTGGTTGGCTGTGGAAAATTTGATATCAGGGTCAGAATGGATTTTTGAAAGTTGGAGTAGGTTCATGGTGTCATTTGTGACGTGTGTGTAAAATTTGAGGTCATTCAGATGTAATTTGATAGGTTTGGACATCGGTTGTGGAATTCAGAAGTTTAAAAGTTCTTAGGCTTGAATCCGAGGGTGATTTGGTATTTTGATGTTGTTTTGAGTGATTCGAAGGTTCGACTAAGTTCGTATGGGGTTATATGACTTGTTGGCATGTTTGGTCGAGGTCCCGGGGGCCTCGGGTGAGTTTCGGGTGGTTGACGGAACAAGTTTGGAATTCGAAGAAATGCTGAAGTTGAACTCAGCTGTCATAACCGCACCTGCGGAGTGGGAGCCGCAGGTGTGAGCCCGCAGAAGCAGAGAAGGAGCCGCAGATGTGGCTATGGGGGACTTGAGTTGGAAGGGTAGGTGCGAGATTTGGAGCGCACATGCGTGATCGTAGACGTAGTATTGGAGCGCAGATGCGGAAAGACGCGTGAGGATGGATGATCGCAGAAGCAGGCAAGGCTCGCAGGTGCGCACCCGCAGGTGTGAGTTTTTTATTGTAGGTGCGGATTTTGATGGATTAAGTGGGATCCACACCTGCGATGGATTTTCTGCAGGTTCGGCGTCGCAGAAGCATTAGTTTTACCGCAGATGCGGTTTTGCTGCAGAACCTATAAATTGAGGACTTCGCGAATTTTGCTCATTTCCACCATTTTTGAAGACGAGTTTTGGAGCCTTTGGAGTAATTTTGAAGGGAAATTCAAGGGGTTTTCAGTGAGGTAAGTTGCTTGAGCTCTAGTACTCCTATCTATGGTGTTTTCCCATTGTTTTTTATCAATTAATTAGTGGAAATTAGGGGTTAGGGCTTGGGAATTTGAAGAGTTTGGTTTGAGGATTTGAAGGGCCAAATGGAGTCGGATTTTGATAAATTTTGTATGTATGGACTCGTGAGTGAATGGGCTTTCTAGTTTTTTAAATTTTGTCAGATTTCGAGACGTGGGCCCGGGGGCCGGTTTGGACCAATTTTGGGTTCTTGGTCTAATTTTGTAATTTTTCTTGTGGAATTCATTCCTTTAGCATATACTAACAGTATTGTACTGGTTATGAATAGATTCGGAGCATTTGGAGGCCGAATCGATAGGCAAAGCCATCGCACAGTATGATTTGGCTCGGATTGAGGTAAGTAACGTTATAAATCTGGTCTTGAGGGTATGAAACCCCGGATATCGTGTTGTATGACTATTTTGGAGGTACGCACATGCTAGGTGACGGGCGTGTCGGTGTGCACCGTAGGGATTGTGACTTGGTCCGTCCCGTGAGACTGTGGAATCAACTAGCCTACTAATTAAATACATGTTCCCTCTGTTTTCATGGAAATTGACTGTACTTCATGTTAGAAATCATGTTTAGGCCTTATGTTATCATTGTTGAGACCTGGGAGGTCGTGTACTTGCTGGTTTAGATGCTAATTGTTGTTTTGTACCCAGTCATAACTTTTCATGCTTATTATACCTGTGTCTCTTACTGTTCATTGTTGATACGTAATACTATCTATGTTTGGGTTGTTGTATATGGTTTCTCAGAGAGCCCGATGGACCAGAGATGTTGGTGACTGAGTGAGGTAGAGGTCCTGATTGTGAGATTGTTGATATCGTAGCACGTGAGTTGTCCGTGCAGCACGTGAGCTGTCCGTGCGGACCCTGATATGATATTATAGCAGGTGAGTTGTCCGTGCGGGTCTTGTTTTTGATATCATAGCACGTGATTTGTCCGTGCAGCACGTGAGTTGTCCGTGCGAATTATAGCGCTTGGGCTGAAGGAACCCCTCCGGAGTATGCACACCCCTAGTGAGCGCAGGTACCTATTGAGTATGATTACTGAGGGCTAAGTGATTAAGCTATTGAGATGGGCTGAGTGACTGTTGCCTTGAGAGGCTGTACTCGCTTTCAGTTAATTGCGCACTTAGTTGTTATTTGTCCTTATTGTACAAATTTCTGGAGAACCTGATACCTGGTTTACTTGAGCACGAACTGATGTTATCTAAATTGAAGAATTTGAAAACATGCATGTTCTTACTTGAAAGATATTGAGATAACTGTATTTGCATAGCTCGTCACTACTTCTCAGTTCCTTATTTATTTTTGTTACTTACTGAGTTGGAAGTAGTCACGTTACTCCATGCACCTTGTGTGCAGATCGAGACGTATCTGGGCACGGTAACGGCTGATGACTATTCCAGTTGCAAATTTTCTCGGAGACAGCAAGGTAGGCCTGGCGATCGCAACCCTGCTCTTCTC
This sequence comes from Nicotiana attenuata, assembly GCF_001879085.1. Taxonomy (NCBI): domain Eukaryota; kingdom Viridiplantae; phylum Streptophyta; class Magnoliopsida; order Solanales; family Solanaceae; genus Nicotiana; species Nicotiana attenuata. The sequence goes on along the minus strand of NW_017673486.1, from coordinate 86,732 downwards.
CCTCTTATCTTCCTATAGTTGTTTTAGTTATTTTCCAGACTATGTTAGTCTCGATGTTGTCAGACAAATTTGTAATAGATGCTCATAACTAGTGACACCTCGATGTTGGGCTTTTCTTTTCCGCACTTTTGTTTTGATTTGAACTCCTTATAAAAGGTTTTATTTTAAATAGCTTTGATATTATCTTTGAAATTAAAATATTGATTTTTTTTTGGTAATGTGTCGGCTTGCCTAGTACCATGATAGGCGCCATCACGAAAGGGTTGGTGTTTTGGGTCGTGACATATTGGTATCAGAGCCTAGGTTACATTGGTCTTATGGGTTAGGACGGACAGCCACCATTACCCCTATTTGGTGTTGCGAGAGGCCGAGGTTGTGGTAGGGGCAGGGGTGTAGCCCGCACAGCAGCTAGGGCAGCACCTACATATCTACCATCCTCCCAGTTCATGATCAGGTCCTAGGTGGATGCACCAGCGGGACCAGCAGGCCTATTGTTATCCAGGTCTTCAGGAGACCTTAGCTCAGATTCTAACCGTGTGCACCAGCCTTGCTCAGGTGGTCACTGTTTCCACTACAGCAACTACTTCCCAGGCCCGGGGAGGCACTCAAACCCCTGCCACCGGTACACTCGAGTAGGTTGTTCTGGGACTTCAGACACCGGGGTCACCACCAGCCCGGCCGGTTGCACCTGCTCAGGACTATGTGGTTCCAGTCATGCCTGATGATGAACAACGTAGATTGGAGAGGTTTGGTATACTTCAGCCTCCGACTTTTAGTGGTGCAGAGGGCGAGGATGCCAAGGGTTTCTTGGATAAGTGTCAGAGGATTCTCCGCAGGTATTTTGGAGACTAGTGGGGTCTCCTTTACTACTTTTCAGTTCTTTAGAGCTGCCTTCACTTGGTGGGAGGCTTATGAGAGGTGTAGGCCTGTTCATGCAACGCCCCTTACCTGACAGTAGTTCTCCATTCTCTTCCTGGAGAAGTATGTGCCTTAGTCCCGTAGAGAGGAGTTGCGCAGGCAGTTCAGTAGTTGCGTCAGGATGATATGACTGTGACACAGTACGAGATGAGGTTTTTTAAGTTAGCTCGTCATGCCGTTTGGTTGGTTCTCACAGACAGGGAGAGGATCAGGAGGTTCGTTGATGGCCTCACATATCAGCTGTAGTTTCTTATGACTAGAGAGAGGGTGTTTGGTGCTTCTTTTGAGGAGGTTGTTAACATTGCTCGGGATATAGAGTCGATTCGCCACCAGGAGCGAGTAGAGAGGGGGTCCAAGAAGCCTCGAGGATCAAGTAGTTTTGGTGGCATTCCTTTTGGGGGTCAGTCCCACCACGACAGGAGTCATCCCATAGACATGCTCAGACGACCCGACCAGTTCCTCATGGTGCATCAACAAGCCACAACTCTCACATTGCTCACTCAGGACAGTCTTCATTCAGTGCGCTACCAGCCCAGAGTTCTCACCATGCCTCGTCTGCTCAGGTTTCTACGGGTAGTTCCACGGGGCATCAGGAGTAGCAGTTCCGTCAGAGGAGGGGTTGTTTCGAGTGCGGGGATGTTGGTCATATCAAGAAGGATTGCCCTAGGTTGTTGAGTGGGACTCCGCATCTGAGTTCTAGGCCGACGACATCAGCACCAGCAGCTACACCACTCGCCCAGCCAGCTCGTGGTGGAGCTCAGGCAGTTGGGGTCGCCCTAGAGGGGGAGGCCGATCAGGTGGAGGTCAGGCCCGTTTCTATGCACTCCCTGCCAGACCGGATGCTATTGCTTCAGATGCTGTGATCATAGGTATTATCTCAGTTTGCCACAGGGATGCCTCTGTATTATTTGATCCTGGTTCCACTTTTTCATAGGTGTCGTCATATTTTGCTCATTATATGGATACGCACCCGAGTATCTTGTATTATCTGTTCATATATCTACGCCGGTGGGCGATACTATTATTGTGGATCGTGTATATCGGTCGTGTGTAGTGACTATTGAGGGCTAGAGACTAGAGTGGATCTATTGCTGCTTAGTATGGTTGACTTTGATGTGAATTGGGCATGGATTGGTTGTCTCCGTGTCATTCTATTTTGGACTGTCACGCTAAGACTGTGACATTGGCTATGCCGGGGTTGCCACGCATTGAGTGGTGAGGTTCATTAGGCTATGTTCCCAGTAGAGTAATTTCATTCTTGAAGGTCCAGCGAATGGTTGGGAAGGGGTGTCTTTCTTATTTGGCCTTTGTGAGGGATGTCAGTGTAGAGACACCTACTATTGATTCAGTTCCGGTAGTAAGGGATTTTCTGGATGTGTTTCCTGCAGACCTGTCGCGCATGCCACCGAACAAGGATATTAACTTCGGTATTGATTTGGTGCCGGGCACTCAGCTATTTTTATTCCATCGTATCGTATGGCACCGGCGGAGTTAAAGGAATTGAAGGAGCAGCTTCACGAGCTCCTTGATAAGGGGTTTATTTGGCCTAACCTTGGGGTGCACCTGTTCTATTCGTGAAGAAGAAAGATGGCACTATGAGAATGTGCATTGATTACAGGCAGTTGAACAAAGTCACAATCAAGAACAAGTATCCTTTGCCTCGTATTGATGATTTATTTGACCAGCTTCAGGGAGCGAGGGTGTTCTCCAAGATTGATCCTAGGACAGGGTATCACTAGTTAAAGATTAGGGACTCGAACATTCTTAAGACAGCTTTCAGAACCCGATATGGTCATTACGAGTTTCTTGTGATGTCTTTTGGGCTGACCAATGCCCCAACAACGTTCATGCATTTGATGAACAACGTGTTTTGGCCTTATCTCGACTTGTTTGTACTGTATTCATTGATCATATCCTGGTGTGCTCGCATAGCTAAGAGGAGCACGCTGAGCATTTGAGAGTTGTATTACAGCCATTGAGGGAGAAGAAGATTTATGCTAAGTTCTCCAAGTGTGTGTTTTGGCTCAGTTCAGTGGCGTTCTTGGGGCACGTGGTGTCCAACGAGGGTATTCAGGTTGATACGAAGAAGATAGAGGCAGTCCAGAGTTGGCCCAGACCATCCTCATCCACATAGATTCGTAGCTTTCTTGGTTTGGCTGGTTACTACCATCAGTTTGTGCATGGATTTTCATCTATTGCATCACCCTTGACCAAATTGACCCGAATGGGTGCTCCTTTCAGGTGGTCGGATGAGTTTGAGGCGAGCTTCCAGAAGCTTAAGACCACATTGACCACAGCCCAGTGTTAGTTTTGCCATCAGTTTCAGGCTCTTATACCGTATATTGTGATGCTTCTCGGATCGGCATTGGATGTGTTTTGATGTAGGAGGGTAGAGTGATTGCTTATGCTTCTCGTCAGTTGAAGCCCCATGAGAGGAGATACTCTGACCATGATTTGGAGTTGGCTGCCATTGTTCACGCGTTGAAGATTTGGAGGCATTATATCTATGGTGTGTCTTGTGAGGTATTTACCGATCATCATAGCCTACAACAATTGTTCAAACAGAAGGATCTCAATTTGAGGCAGTGGATATGGTTGGAGTTGCTAAAGGACTATGATATTATTATTTTGTACCATCGGGGAAAGGCCAATGTGGTGGCCGATGCCTTGAGTAGAAATGCAGTGAGTATCGGTAGTCTTGCATTTATTCTTGTTGGTGAGAAACCCCTTGCAGTTGATGTTTAGGCCTTAGCCAATCGGTTTGTGAGATTGGATATTTCGGAGCCCAGTTAGGTCCTAGCTTGTGTGATTTCTCGGTCTTCCTTGTTTGATCGTATCAGAGAGCGTGATGATCCTCATTTGCTTGTCCTCAAGGACAAGGTTCTGCATGATGATGCCAGAGATGTGACTATTGGTGATGATGTGGTATTAGAATGCAATGACGGATATGTGTGCCCAATGTAGATGGGCTTCGGGAGTTGATTCTTGAGGAGGCCCACAGCTCCTGGTATTCCATCCATCCGGTGCCGCGAAGATGTATCAGGATCTGAGATAGCACTACTGGTGGAGGAGAATGAAGAAGGATATAGTGGGGTTTGTAGCTCGGTGTCTCAATTGTCAGCAGGTGAAATATGAGCATCAGAGATCGGGTGGCTTGCTTCAGCAGATAGAGATTCTAGAGTGGAAGTGGGAGCGGATCACCATGGATTTCGTAGTTGGACTCCCACGGACTTTGAGGAAGTTCGATGCTATTTGGGTGATTGTGGATCGGCTGACCAAGTCGGTGCACTTCATTCCTGTGTGTACTACCTATTATTCAGATCGGTTGGCTGAGATTTATATCAGCGAGATTGTTCGCCTTCATGGAGTGCCAGTTTCCATCATTTCTGATAGAGGCACGCAATTTGCGTTGCGGTTTTGGAGAGCCGTGCAGCGAGAGTTGGGTACTCAAGTTGAGTTGAGCACCGCATTTCACCCTCAGACGGACATGCAATCCGAGCGCACTATTCAGATATTGGAGGACATGTTACGCGCTTATGTCATTGATTTTGGGGGTTCATAGGACCATTTTCTGCCACTCGTGGAGTTCGCTTACAACAACATTTATCAATCGAATATTCAGATGGCTCCGTATGAGGCTTTATATGGGAGGCGATGTAGATCTCCGGTGGGTTGGTTTGAGCCGGGTGAGGCTAGGCTTTTAGGTACATACTTGATTCAAGATGCATTGGAAAAGGTGAAAGTGATTCAGGAGCGGCTTCGCACAGCACAGTGAAGGCAAAAGAGTTATGCTGACAGAAAGGTTCGTGATGTGGCCTACATGGTTGGGAAGAAGGTCTTGCTGAAGGTTCACCCATGAAGGGTGTTATGAGGTTTGGGAAGAAAGGGAAGATGAGCCCTCGGTTTATTGGGCCGTTTGAGGTGCTTCGGAAGAGTGGGGAGGTGGCATGTGAGCTTGCTTTGCCACCCAGCTTATCGAGTGTGCATCCAGTATTTTATGTTTCTGTGCTCCGAAAGTATAACAGTGATACGTCTCATGTTTTGGATTTCAACGCGATTTAGTTAGATGGTGGTTTGGCTTATGATGTGGAGCTTGTGGCTATTTTGGAGTGGAGGTCTGAAAGTTGAGATCAAAGTATATAGCTTCAGTGAAAGTGCAGTGGAGAGGTCAGCCCGTAGAGGAGGCTACTTGGGAGACCGAGCGGGAGATGCAGAGCAAATATCCATACCTATTTGAGGCTTCAGGTATGTATTTATACTCGTTCGGGGACGAACGTTTGTTTGAGAGGGGGAGGATGTAACGACCCGGTCAGTCGTTTCGAGAGTTATAGCCCCGTTCCCCCATTTCCTTCTTCTTTTGTGTTCTTTAGCTGTATTTTGACTTACCGGGTTATTTGGTTCGGGTCCGGAGTAGGTTTGGAGTAAATTGAGACACTTAGTCTCTTTTGTGAAGGCTTAAGTTGGGAAAGTTGACCAGATATTGACTTATGGGTAAACGACCTCGGATTTGAATTTTATGGTTTCGTTAGCTCCGTTAGGTGATTTTGGACTTAGTTGAGGGTCCGAAACCTGATTTGGAGGTCTGTGGTAGAATTAGGCATGAATTTGAGAAAGTTGGAAGTTTGGCGATTTTGGTCGGCAGTGGAAAATTTGATATTGGGGTCGGAGTGGATTTTCAAAAGTTAGAGTAGGTTCGTGGTGTCATTTGTGACGTGTGTGTAAAATTTGAGGTCATTCGGATGTGATTTGATAGGTTCCAGCATCGGTTGTGGAATTCAGAAGTTTAAAGGTTTTTAGGCTTGAATCCGAGGGTGATTTGGTGTTTTGATGTTATTTTGAGTGATTCGAAGGTTCGACTAAGTTCGTATGGGGTTATACAACTTGTTGGCATATTTGGTTGAGGTCCCAGGGGCCTCGGGTGTGTTTCAGGTGGTTGACGGAACAAGTTTGGAATTGGAAAAAATGCTGAAGTTGAACTCAGCTGTCATAACCGCACCTACGGAGTGGGAGCCGCAGGTACAAGCCCGCAAAAGCGTAGAAGGAGCTGCAGATGCAACCATGGGGGAATTGAGCTGGAAACGCAAGTGCGAGATTTAAAGCGCACCTGCAAGATCGCAAATGCGGTATTGGAGCGTGGATGCGGAAAGACGCGTGAGGATGGCTGATCGCAGAAGCGGGCAAGGCCTGCAGGTGCGAGTTTTTTGATCGCATATGCGGATTTTGAGGGAGTAAGTGGTATCTGTACCTGCGATGGATTTTCTGCAGGTTCAGCGTTGCAGAAGCGTTAGTTTTACCGTAGATGCGGTTTTGATGGGCAGAACCTATAAATTGGGGACTTCGCGAATTTTGCTCATTTCCACCATTTTTGAAGACGGGTTTTGGAGCTTTTGGAGTGATTTTGAAGGGAAATTCAAGCGGTTTTCAGTAAGGTAAGTTGCTTGTGCTCTAGTACTCCTATCTATGGTGTTTTCCCATTGTTTTATCAATTAATTAGTGGAAATTAGGGGTGAAAATGAGGGGTTAGGGATTGGAATTTTGGAGAGTTTGATTTGAGGATTTGATGGGCCAAATGGAGTCGAATTTTGATAAATTTAGTATGTATGGACTCGTGAGTGAATGGGCTTTCAAATTTTGTAAATTTTGTCAGATTTCGAGACGTGGGGCCCAGGGGCCGGTTTGGACAAATTTCGGGTTCTTGGTCTAATTTAGTAGTTTTTCTTGTAGAGTTCATTCCTTTAGCATATATTGATGGTATTGTACTGGTTGTGAATAGATTCGGAGCATTTGGAGGCCGAATCGAGAGGCAAAGGCATCGCGGAGTAGGATTTGGCTCGGATTGAGGTAAGTAACGGTTATAAATCTGGTCTTGAGGGTATGAAACCCCAGATATTGTATTGTATGACTATTTTGGAGGTGACGCACATGCTAGGTGACGGGCGTGTGGGCGTGCACTATTGGGATTGTGACTTAGTCTGTCTCGTGAGACTGTGGAATCAATTAGCCTACTGATTAGATACATGTTCCGTCTATTTTCATGGAAATTGATTGTACTTCAAGTTAGAAATCATGTTTATGCCTTACGTTATCATTGTTGAGATCAGGGGTCGTGTACTTGCTAATTTAGCTGCTAATTGCTATTATGTACTGAATCATAGCTTTTCATGCTTATTATACCTCTGTCTCTTACTGCTCATTGTTGATACATAATACTATCTCTGTTTGGGCTTTTGTATATGGTTTCTGACAGAGCCCGAGAGACTAGTGAGGTTGGTGACTGATTGAGGTTGAGGGCCTGATTGTGAGATTGTTGATAATGTAGCACGTGAGTTGTCCGTGCAGCACATGAGCCGTCCGTGCGGACCCTGATATGATATTATAACACGTGAGTTATCCGTGCGGGTCTTGTTTTTAATATCATAGCACGTGAGTTGTCCATGGAGCACGTGAGTTGTCCGTGCGGATTATAGGGCTTGGGGTGAAGGAGCCCCTCCGGAGTCTGCACACCCTAGTGATCGCAGGTACCTATTGAGTATGATTATTGAGGGCTGAGAGCCGAGTGATTGAGCTATTTGAGATGAGCTGAGTAATTGTTGCCTTGAGAGGCTGTACTTGCTTTCAGTTAATTATGCACTTAGTTGTTATTTGTCCTTGTTGTACAAATTTCTGGAGAACTTGCTACCTGGTTTACTTGAGCACGAACTGATGTTATCTAAACTGAAGATTTTGAAAACATGATTGTTCTTACTTGAATGATATTGAGATAACCGTATTTGTATAGCTCGTCACTACTTTTCAGTTTCTTTTTTATTTCTGTTACTTACTGAGTTGGAAGTACTCACGTTACTCCCTACACCTTGTGTGTAGATCCAGGCGTATATGGGCACGGTAGCGGCTGTTGACTATTCCAGTTGCAGATTTTCTCGGATATAGCAAGGTAGGCCTGGCGATCGCAACCCTGCTCTTCTCCCTCTTATCTTCCTTTAGTTGTTTTAGTTATTTTCCAGACTATGTTTGTCTGGATGTTGTCAGACAAATTTGTAGTAGATGCTCATGACTAGTGATACCCCGATGCCGGGCTTTTCTTTTTCGCACTTTTGTTTTGATTTGAACTCCTTATGAAGGCTTTATATTAAATAGCTTTGAGATTATCTTTGAAATTAAAATATCGATTTATTTTGATAATGTGTCGGCTTGCCTAGTACCGTGATAGGCGCCATCACGACAAGGTTGGTGTTTTGGGTCGTGACATATAAATAAACCAATTTCCATTCATTGATCCTTACAATGTGATTACAAATCAAAATCATTATTTATCGATCAAACATATACACCAAAATTAGTTATCAAAAACTGAGAGGTTAACACCTAATTAGCATTAACTAGCTTCAATGGTTGGTGGAATTAGTTGTTAAATCACCAGGATTCAAAGGGTTGACACCTTTAACATTGCCAATAGGATCGTATGAGCAGACAATATAAACACCCTTTTGATCATTGCAATAAACAAAGCCACTGCATCCAACTTTCTTTGTAGTTTTCCAAACCACATTCAAGTAATGCCCACATTCACATCCTTCCTTTTCAGGTTGGCATTTGCAAACATTATTTACCTCATCGAAAAACTTCTTTTCTGAGAACCATTTTTGCACTACACCAGTTGGAGGTATCTCTTTGTATAGTTGCCAGAAGATGTTCTCTCCATATGGCCCGGTTGAATGTCGCCTGTAAATGTAAATTTATGAGCGTCAAATGCAGAGGCGAATTCAGGATTTAAATTTTATGGGTTCAAATTCAGAAATATCCCACATTCTATCTAATTTAATGTGTTTAAAATCTATTATTTATACATATTTAATGAATTTTTTGGTAGATATACAGGGTTTGAGACGAAACTATGAGTTCAGATGAATCTATAGCTTCTATTCTAGATACGTCTCTATTCCAGTGGCGTAACCACACTTGACCAAGGGTGGTCACTTGAACACCCTTGGTTGGAAAATTATACTGTATCTATAGATTAAATATTGTAATTAAGAGATGTAAATTAAAGTTTGAACACCTTTTAAAATGATCGAGATAAGTAGTTTAACGGTAAAGGGTATTCAATTTTCTACTGCAACCATAATAAAATTTATCAAGAATGACTTTATTAGTCGAATGAATGATGAATTTTTAGGAAAATGCATTGTGGAGATGCTAAAAAAATTGGTGCATTCATTCATCGGAAAAATATTATACGTATATATTAAAATTTGGATATCTTTTACAAAATTCCTGGCTCCACCACTGCTCTAGTCAAATGGATGGATAAGGCTAAATCTAGGTACCCGACTCAATATGGGATGGATTAAGAAGTGTGTTTAGTGCCTAGAATTTGCTTGTGTCAAGATGGGCGGATCAATTAAGCTAAACAATATAATGTGTTATAGTCCATCTTGTCCAACTCAAAATTATTTTTTCAATTGTTTATTTGTTTTTTATACTTTATTTAACTACGAAATTGAGCTAACAGAATTATTTTTTCTTTTACTTATCATTACTATATTTAACCAATCGAAATAACTTTTTTTATGTTTTGATAAATTTTATTTTGTGTCAATTTGTACTACTAAACTGTCCAAATTGACCCAAGTTATTGGATGAGCTGACTTGGATAATTATGCCTTAATTGACCCCGCCAATGAATACATGTTCTCTCCGGTCCGTCTAAACTTGAAAAGGTTGGACGAGTTATAATTTGATAGGCTAGGGGTAATTTGGTACGTGAACTAAATTATTTTAGAATTATAATTCCAAAATTTCCACTTTTCAAGTGGGATAAAAATAGTACCAAGTTTGATAGGATAAAATGGGATAAAATGTAATATTCAGGATTAAGTCTGGGACTAAGTTTATATCACGTTTGATTGACGGTATAATATCTTGGAATAAATTTATGCCGTCAACCACATATGATATAAATTTAATACCGCGTTTTATACCACCTTATCCCGTATACCAAACAACTCCTCATGATCGCCTCGTTGGCATGGGATTTGGGTTACAAGCATGTGGTCATTCATGAAACTGATTTTAAATATTGTTTGCTCAAGGGCTATATTTTTCGTAAAAATAGCACGAATTAACCAGTTTTTGGACTGGTAATTGAGAAATAGTCAGCGTTTGCAAAGTTATTAAAAAATAGCCATTGTTTTACTGAAACACGAAAAGTTTCAACATAATATGTTGGATTATGGAGCTCCTGCGTATAAACTTCCAGCATACTATGTTGGAACTCCAGTACACGGAAAGTTCCAACATAATATGCGGTATTATGGAGCTCGCATATAAACTTGTAGCCAGCGGCGGATGCATGTTATAGATTATGGGTGCTTAAGCACCCATTACTTTTGGAGCCATACACTATTATTTATATAGAAAAATTAGTAATTCATTCAAATATATTACTTGAGCACCCAGTCTCAAATGTAATTTTCAGATAAAAAATAATTAAGCACCCATGATTTAAAAATCCTGGATCCGCCACTGCTTGTAACATATTATGATGGAACTCCAACACATTATAAAAATTCCAGCATATTATGCTGGAATATTTTCGGATTTTTAAGAGTATTTTTGTTCAGATTTTATTTTTACATGAAAAGTGGCTAAATTTCAATTATAGCTATTTTTCAATTAACAGTTATAAATATGGTAATTTCTATTTTTACCCATATTTTTCTTACCTGTAATTACAATCATGCTTACGCTGAGTAGCCCAATCAAGTGCAAAAGAGGCTAAATTAGCATCCCATTGCAAAGGAGGAACACCAACACTGCTTCTTAAATCATTGTGAGCCTTAAGGAATTCTTGTTGAACCCAATCAAAAGATATTGGTGCTAAAAGGATTTGAGCCTTTGACATTGACATTGACATTGACATTGACATTTGCATTTCATAATGACTTTTGACAATGACAATGGCAATAGCAATATTGGAAATGGTTCTCTTTCTCGTCCTAGAAATCTTGTTTTTGTTTGATTTAAATGTATGGAGAGTAGCGTGAAGAAAGGAGCAAAGATGGTAGAGGTGAGAATTCGGTTAATATAGTTTCTAAAGTAATGGCCTCTATAATATTCATGAATATTATGAAAATTATCATAAGGCATCACCATTTAATATTCGTCATTGATGGTTAATATTAAACAATTAACTTATAAATAATTTACAAAATTTAAAAAAAATTATCTTTTTGTAAGTAATAGTCAATGGATAAGATAAGGAAAAAATTTACCCGCACCGGGTGTATACACCCGGCCATTAAACAATCAACACATGTCACTTTATTTAATTAGAATTATTAGTATTTAATTATAGTTAACTAGTTTTGAGATATATTAAATATAATAATATTCTACTAAAATACTTAATATTTTTACATCTCCGTTATGCTAACAGTAACGATGGTACATTTTTGTTTTTGTGTCACCAAGGCCATCATCGACCATTACGCCATTACCAACATAATCTTTTTCCCTTCTACTTGTTGTAAGTATAATTAGTTGTACAAACATATATTTGCTTTTATCTGGAAAAGAAATTTTTACTTTTGTTTTAATATCGTAGCTATATTTGTAATTTTTTAGTACTGCGTAGTTACAACTAATAATAAATGCTTACCTAAAAACTTGTCTCTCATAATATAAACTCATACTTGAGTTCATGGCAAAATACTTTGCATTACTTTTCAGTAACTATCATTGTAAAGGTAAATTCAATTTAAATCGAGCAAAGCACCATCATGCTTTATGAAAGATTCTTGCCATTTAAGAGTAGGATATATAAAAGCTTAAATAAAATTTCTTTATGTTATGGCTCTTAATCTGGATTAGTAGGCTATTGTTTCGGAATACTCAAAGAACGAAGAAAGAAGGACTCTTAGACCTTACTCCTTTTACGTTGTTATTTCTTTCTTTTTAATTTTTTTATTTATTTAAAATAAGGCTGTTAGATCTTAGTTGTCTTCTATGGTTAGCTTAATTATATTGGGTATAAACACCCGGTGCGGATAAATTCAACTAGATACAAACTTGTTGAAGGAGCTTTGCATCTCCACATCCAGCCTACATGCGGTGCTTTGTGACAACAACATTGGTGCACGTACCTAAGTCGAAGTCCAATATTTCATAGTCGGATGAAACATGTGCCCGTTAATCGTTATCTATGCATAAAATTATTTACAATCATTATATTCTCATAATTAATATCTAACTCTTTCTCGAGATCAAATGGAATGCAATGAGCTCTTCATTAACCTTATTTCCACTGGTGATCAACTCCGATGCCTATCATAATCGGTCATTTATTAACAAGATTGGTCTCAAGGATATTAAACCCATCTTAAGGAGGCATGATAATGATAGGCAATCATAGTCTATCTAAATTTCCCATTTTTCAATTTTATAATGTGATCTTATCATATTTTTGGAACACTCCTTTGTATAGCAACACTTTCCACTACCTATATAAACACCTCACATGTATTCGATGTATATAACGCAAGCTTTTACAATTTAATTCCAACTCTTACACTATCTTACTCATCCGCCTCATATGCCTATCTCACCCACAAAAAGAAATTCAAATGTAACAAGGTCAAATATGAAGAAAAATTACTCACATTCAATAATTAGACAAAATCAATAGTGAATAATTATATGCGTAAGTGCTTAAGCATTGATTTTTATCACTCTGTAATTGGTTAATTTATACTATTTTATTTCATTTATTAGTTTATGATAGATTAATACTATATTTAGGGTAAACACTAGGGGTATATTTGGTACGAAGGAAAATATTTTCCACCAAAAATTATTTTTCTGAAATTACTTTTCTTGGAAAATAAGTGGTCGTCTTACTTATTTTCTAGTGTTTAGTTAGTTAGCAGAAAATATTTTTTGAAAAATATATAATCTAGGCAAACATTAAGGGAAATGAAATCAGAGAGGGAGAGGGAGGAGAACAACGAGAGGGGTAAGGACGGGGAGGAAGGGGCTCGAGGGAGGAGTGGCGGTGATCCAGGGGGGGGGGGGGGTAATTTACCGCGACAAGGGTTGGAGGGTGGGCGGAGGGTGTCGTGTTAGGGTGGGTCGGGATGAGGTCGAAGTGCAAGGTAGTAGGTTAGAGTATGAGAGCGGGGATGGATGAGAGTTTCGATTAGGGGTAGTTAGATTTGAAAGAAAGTTTCGAGAAATATTTTTCACTCCTCTTTATAGAAATCATACAAAAAAATGTTTTTCAAAATATTAACAAACTAAACATAAGAAAATTCAATTCATATCAAATTGTGATGACCCGGTCGGTCATTTTGAGTTTTAGTCTTTATTTACGTGTTCCGAGACCTTGACTAGCTCCGTTTAGTGTTCCTCAATTTGCATGCACAGTCTGTGTCTTGTTCCGGAAAGTTTTTATATGAAAAATTAAAGAAAATATAAAATTTTCCCTTAAAACTGATTTGAGTTAACTACGGTTAATGTTTTGTATAAACGGAACCGGATCAGTATTTTGATGGTCCCGGTGGGTCCGTCTCGTGATTTGGGACTTGGGCGTATGCCCGGAATCGAATTCGGAAGTCTCTAACTTAATTTAACGTAATTTGTTGAAAACTAGTAATTTGAAGGCTTAAGAATTCCTAAGTTTGACCGCAGGCTGACTTTGTTGCTACCGGGTTTGGATTTAGGTTCCATAACTTGAAAAAGATTCATTTAACTATTTATGACTTGTATACAAAATTTGGTGCAAAACGGAGTTGATTTGACGTGATTCGGACGTCCGGTTGTAAATTTGTAAGTGCTTGAGTTTCTTTAAAAATTTCATACATTTTGATGTCCGATTCATAGTACTAGGTGAAATTTTGGTATTTTGATCGCTCGAGCGAGTTCATATAATATTTTTGGACTTGTGTGCATGTTTGGTTTGGAGCCCAATATCACGACTCAAACTGGAGGGCCATGATTGGCACCCGGGCCATACCTGTCGGGCACCAATGTACATTTTATCTAACATTTCTTTATTATCTATAAGGGCTAACGAGATCAACATAAATGGTAGACATGAATCATGAACAATCAACGATGACACATAGTGACATGAACATACATAACATGGGCCGACAAGGCTGTCATGAAGCTAACAAGCTGCCATGAGAGACTATACAACAAAAATCAGCCGACAAAACTATCCAAACTATACATGAGTCGAAACCTGTCTATGAGTCTCTAAAAGAACATAAGCGCTGCAACATAGCCGTAACACGGCTCCGACATACCCATAATATCCATAACAAAAATGCATACCAAGATCACGGCAAGTGCGGAGAAAGGATCTCGCCAATAACCGTTGAATTGGGCAGCATACTGTAGTGGGGGAGCTTCGTCTACCTGTCTATCAGGACCTGCAACACGACATGCAACATCCACAAATAAAAGGGACGTCAGTATGAATAAAGTACTGAGTATGTAAGGCAGGAAAGCATAAATATGAACAGTAATGTAAATAGGGATAGAGAATATACAACCTGTAACATCTGAGTGCCTGTGAGGGAGACTGACATGAAATGCATGATATATATATATATATATATATATATATATATATATATATACTGTGGGCATGATCATCATATCGTTCCCGGCCGTAATAGGCTTAGAAAAAATGTACACGGCCATCATAAGGCTTGATAGAATCGTACACGGCCATATGGAGCTCGGTAAAACCCAACTGATCAGTGTTTGCACAATAGGTGCCTTACCTGGCCGACTATAGTGCGGATCGGTTGAGTATAATAGGTACATATATATAATGCATGCGAGACTCATTGGAATCACATTCTGAACCTTAAAGTGATGTAAGGTCGGTATCCTTCGTACACGTTATTAGGACTAACTCTTCATCATGAATCTTATAAGAATCAGGAAGTACCGACAACATGAATAACATAAGAATAAGAGAAGCAACATCAACATCAATTGTTCCATAAGAAGGGAAACAATGTAAGTACTGCTAGCTTCTAAGAGTGGAGTATCTTTGGAAGCTCGTTCGTTACACTATGTACTATTAGAGTCGTGCAAAAGAAGGAAAGTGATAGCCTCACATACCTTGTATATGCTTTCCAACCTCAAGCTATGCAAATCTCACGTCTCCTTAGTCTACAATAAGAGAAATGATACTATCGTTATCATTTAAGCGTCCTAACTAGTATATATCAACCACAACCTATCTTACAATGAAACGGATAGCACCTGCCTTACTTATATGACTTCCCACAAGATAAAACAATCATCAAACAACCCAAAAACAACAATCATAACCAACAATAGCAACAACAACAATATAATCCAATATGAGCTTCTCCGATTATCTTCACAATCATATTGAGCGGCAAGCTCGTTTTTACTAATAACAAAATATAAATTGAATTCAACTCTTATTTCCAAAATTAGTGTACAACCTTCAGAACATCATACTTATATGTATTATATGATTCCTGGTTCAAAACATTCACAAAATGCCTTCCAAAACAGCCTCATACGCCTAACACCTTAACTTTTATCGTCAATCACTTATTTTTCATGTTTCTTATTTAATCAACTTAATTAACACCTAGAAAATATTAACAACAGAAGCCAAAACATTATCAAATTATTTCTTATAATTTCTAGCTACCACAAATCATATATTTAGCCATAAAACTGTCCAATCAAAAAGATAACCATATCCCATATTCTTTCAAGTCCTATCTTATGGTTTTTCACTCAAGCAACACAACCAACACAAGATTAACCTTAGGCACAGTCAAGAAGATGTTATACATACCTTGGACAACATCTACAACTTGAAACTCCATCTCAACTTAGCTCAAAATAGCCCTCAATCACTCCATAACATCATAGAATCATTCTCATGTAGTCTTTAACGCTTTTGATGATGATTTGAGTTGATTTCTCTTGAGTTTTGTTCTTGGGATCTTGAGATATTTTAGAGACAGTTTTGGAGATATTTTGGACGAATTTTGGGTGAGAAATGACCCGAAATGAATCTCAAACATCTTTTAAAAGAAATAAGTTCGGTGGTCATCTTAAGTGCGTCCCAACCGAGCTGCTTGCGCAGTCTCACAAAAATGCAAATATCTCTCTACTTCGATATTGTATCGACGAACGGTTTAATGCATTGAAACAAAACTCATAGATTTTCAATTTTGGTGAGTGGATAACCCCGTAAATCCAAGTACATTGAGAGAAAATATCATTGATATTTGACCTAAATTTCATTAAAATTTATGAACGTAACTTGTGACAACTTTCGTCGACTTTTGTTACACAACTCCGTTGACTTCAAGACTTAAGATACGGATATTATATGATTAAAATACCTTAAAACACGACCTCCTTAGTATATTAAACACCTCTAGTTTTACCCGATAATACGTGTTACATCATCCTTGATTCGTTTTACTTCTAACTTCTAATACTTGTTAACCACTCGTACTCGTATTTACGTCAACTAACTTATGGCGTGATCTAACGTACACGAATATGGGTTGTAACACCCTCCCCCTTAGGAATATTCGTCCTCGAATGTAAGGGTTTATGGGGCGTCTAACTCATCATGGATTCTGACAGAAATTTCTGGCCGAGTTTCCCCTATAAAATGGACACTAACCAAACTCGCAAGCAGTTAAACCAAACCTACAGCCTCACAAGACTATGCAAAGCATTATGGATATGTAATTGTTTACCTTATAGAGTCGTTTCAGCTTCCATTGTGTCCTGCGTTCCCCTTGCATCCTCGTTATCTTCAATATGGAATAGGTAAGGGTATTTAGACTTCATCTCCTCTTCTTCTTCCCATGCCATTTATTCCGTATTCTTGTTCCTCCACAATACTTTGGTGAAAGCTACATCCTTTGTTCTCAGCTTGCGGACTTGTCGATGTAATATAGCCACTGGCACTTCTTCATATGATAGATCCTCCATAACTTGTACATATTTGATAGGGACGACCCGTGAAGGTCTCCAATACATTTCCCCAACATAGATACATGGAATATCGTGTGTACAAATTTCAATTTGGATGGCAATTCTAACTCATAAGCAACCTATCCAATTAATCAAAGAATCATGTATGACCCGATATACCGCGGACTCAGCTTACCCTAAAACCCAGTCACCAACCTCAAACTCCAGAGCATGACATCAGATATCAGAATAAGACTTTTGCCTGCTTTGTGCCGCCCTCATTTGTTCTTGTATCACTTTCACCTTCTCAATGGCTTATTGAATCAAATCTGGCCCATATAATTATGACTCCGACTTCGAACTATCCAACTGGTGATCTACATCTCCTCCCGTACAACGCCTCGTACGGGGCCATTTTAATACTGGAATTGTAGTTATTATTGTAGGACAATTCTATGAGTGGAAGATGGTCATCCCAATTGCCCTTAAAATCTAGAGCACATGCTAGTAGCATATCTTCGAGTGTCTAAATGGTACGTTTATCCTGTCCGTACGGATGTAATGCAGTGCTGAGATTCACTTGTGTGCCTAAAACCTTCTGAAACGACCTCCAAAAATTAGTCATAAATTGAGATCCTCGGTCTGATATAACAGATATCGACACACCATGAAGCCTAACAATCTCCTTGATATATAGCCTCGCATAATTCTCAGCCGTGTAAGTTGTCTTAACTGGCACAAATGGGCAAATTTTGTAAGTCGATCAACTATCACAAATATGGAGTCAAACTTATGATATCCAATAATGAAGTCCATATTCATCACCTCCCATTTTCAGGTCGAAATCTCTATATTTTGAAGCAGGTTTCTGATGCTCGATCTTTACTTGTTGACAATTATGACACTGGGCTACAAATTCTGCAATATCCTTCTTTATGTTGTCCCACCAATATAGCTCCTTAACGTTATGATGCATCTTTGGCGAACCGGGATGGATGGAATATCGGGACTGATGAATCTCAATCATAATATTCTCTCTCAACCCTACCACATTAGGCACACATAATCGGCCCTGGTATCTCAATGCCCTATCTTCTTCTATCTCGAAAGTGGTAATCTTATGCTACTGAATTCCCTCTCTCAATCGTACTAAGATAGGGTCTTCATATTGTCGTGTTTTTACCTCGGCTACCAAAGACGATTCTACCGTATACTGTTCAGTAACACCTCATTAATTAGGGTTTAAAAATCTAATTCTCGTATTGGCCAACTGATGAAGCTCTTTAGTCAACCCTTATTTGCCTTCCTCAATGTGTACTAAGCTTCCCATTGACTTACGACTGAGAGCGGCTGCCACAACATTGGCTTTACCGCGATGGTACAATATCTCGACATCGTAGTCTTTCAGTAATTCAAGGCACCTACGTTGCCTCGAATTCAACTCCTTCTGCTTGATGTCAACATGAATGCCATATAAGTAGTGCCGCCATATCTTCAAAGCATATATTACTACATCCAATTCCGAATCATGAGTCGGGTAATTAATTTTTTTGTGTTTCTTCAATTGTCTCAATGCATAAGCAACCACCTTCCCACATTGCATTAACAGACACACCCAAACCTATACTCGAGGCATCACAATATACCACATAACCTTCTGTTCCTTCCGGGAGAGTAAGCACTGGGCGGATGTCAATCGATTCTTCAGCTCCTGAAAACTACGTTCACAAGCATCAAACTACTGAAACTTGGTAGCTTTCTATGTTAACTTAGTCAATGGTGTTGATATAGAGGAAACCCTTTCCAAAAACTGCCTATAATATCCTGCTAGCCCCAGGAAGATGCAGACTTCTGATGTCGTTGTAGATCTCGGCCAATTCTTCACTGCATCGATTTTCTGAGTGTCGACACTAATACCCTTGTAAGATATCACTAGGCCAAGGAATGTTACTGAGTTCAGTCAAAATTCACATTTGGAGAAATTATCATATAACTTACGATCCTGAAGGGTCTGTATTACTATCCGTAAGTGTCTCACAAGTTCTGCATCCGAACGAGAATACACCAGAATGTCATCAATGAATAAGATCACGAACACGTCAAGATAGTGTCTGAATACACTATTCATGAGATCCATAAAATCTGCTGGGTCATTTGTAAGCCCGAATGACATTACCAAGAACTATAAGTGCCCATATCTTGTTCGGAAGGTCGTCTTCGAAATATCCTACTCCTTAACCCTCATCTGATGATACCCTGAATGTAATGCCTCGACCAGTTGTTTTTATTTCTAGAACCATTTTAACCTAAATGACACTTCATGTAATGATTTATGACTTGTGGGGATGGTTGGTTCGGGAGTTGGAAGAGTTTGGGTTGAAATCGGAACACTTGATTCCTTAAGGTTGGCTTAGAAGGCAAAGTTTAACTTCGGTCAACATTTTGAGTAGACGATCTCAGAATTGGGATTTGATGGTTCCAATAGGTTTGTATGATGATTTTAGACTTGAGTGTATGATCGGATTGAGTTTTGGGTGACTTGGGAACATTTCGGCGCCTAATAGTGAAAGTTGGTTCTTTGAAGGTTTTTGAAGTTCTCTAAATTTGATTTGGAGTAGATTTTGGTGATATCGAGGTCCAAATGAAATTCCGAGATCAGGAATAGTTCCGTAATGTCATTTAAGACTTGCACGCAAAATTTGATATCATTCCGAGTAGTATAAGTACGTTTCAGTGCATTGTACGTAAATTGAAGAACTTGAAGTTCATAAGTTTGATTCAATGGGTTTTGAGGTATGATTCGTAGTTTTAGTGTTATTTCGGGCATTCCGAGAGTTCGAGCGAGTACGTTTTATGATTCCAAACTTATTAGTATGTTCGGGCTAGGCTCCGGGGCCCGGAGTGTCAATCGAACGAGGCTCGGACCAAGTTGGAAACTTGGAACAAGCAGCTGGATGCCCCAGATATGTCATAATTGTACCTGCGGTTGGTCAGCTGCAGGTTCGAGCTCGCAGGTGCGGGCGAGGCATCGCAGAAGCAACCAAGGACGGGCAACGCAGGTTTTGTAGATGCGACCCCTCCTCCGCAGATGCGCGACCGCAGAAGCGGGTACCCGACCGCAGATGCGACTCAGCCGGCCCAGGGCCTTTCCATATAAGCGGACCCTTGTCCGCAGAAGCAGGACCGCGTATGCGGCCCTATGACCGCAGATGCGAAAATCGCTGGGGTAGTGACCTTCATTTAATACGGGACTTAGGCATTTTTTACTTATTTTCTGCCACACTTGGGCGATTGAAGAGCTCTTAAAGAGGGGATTTCGACCTAGCTTTTGGAGGTAAGTAATTCCTACCAAATGTGAGTTAAATACCTAGATTATGGGTAGATTAACATGTAAAAATTAGTGAAAATGAAGGGTTTAGAGGAAAACATAGGTTTTTGATAAAAATGTGATTTAACCATGAAACTTGTTATGGAATTTAGTAAAAATCATATATTTATGCTCCTAAGGTTATGGGTAACAAGTTTTTTTGAAAATTTAAGGAATCCGAGCATGTGGGCCCGGGGGTAAATTTTAGGAATCTTGCAATCTGGGTTGGGTTGGGTTGTCACTCTAATAGTAGGAATATATGAACTTTTGAGCATAGATCGATTAGTTTATGTAATGTTTGACTAGTTTCGAGTCGTTTGGCGTCAAATTTGGAGGTTTGAGCGCACTCTTGAATTGGGAAGTAGGCTTTGTGATGAGGTAAGTCTCATTTCTAACCTTGTAAGAGGGAATTAACCCCATAGGTAAATTAAATAAATGTGTGTACCTATTTGTGGGGGCTACGTACGTACGAGGTGATGAGAGTCCGTACGTAACTACTATTATGATATTGTCCGGGTAGTTTAGGACCCGCATCATGCTTGATTTGAAATGTTTATGCCCTTACTTGCTAATTTAATTACTTGAGTCATGTTAGAATTTGATAAAAGAATTCGTAAAATGCTAAGCTCATTTATGTGAAGAATTTATTGGAATACTTGACTGTAAATGAGAAATTTGTATTTTCTTAAAAATAATTGGTATTTGTGGATCGGATCGAGCGCCTCGGTAGTAAATAGATGCATCTATGGTTCGCACCGCTCGATCCTCCGGCAGTGCACAGTTTAATATTATGTTGGACCGGGCTGTACGACCTCGGCATAATTTGCGCATGATAATTCTTTGGTACCCTCATGATTGATATTGCTTAAATGTCTTGAAATGTAAACTGTTAAATATAATACCGAATTTGGCATTTATATTTGTGAAAGAATGACTTATATTTTCCTGCTCTTAAGATTTCAGTATCATTCATGCAATCCATGCTTAGTATAACATTTTAATATATTATTGTTAGCCCTAGTGAGTGTCAAGTCGACCCCTCATCACTACTTCTTCGAGGTTAGACTAGATATTTAATAGGTACATATTGTTTATGTACTCATACTATGCTTTTGTACTTAATTGCACAGGATTTGAGGTTGGTGCATCTAGTTACCCGCCCGGCGTGCATACTTGATCTTGGTTCGAGACTTTTCGGTGAGCTGCCACCTTCCGAGCCGTTTAGCAGCATGCCGGAGTTTCTCTTTTGCTTGTATCTTTCTATTCTATTTCAGGCAGTAGGATAACCATCTTTTCTACATTTTACTAGTTGCCCACATACTTGTGACACTAGATCTTGGCACACATTGGTAAACTTACGATTTTTGGGTTGTATTTCTACAGTTATGATTTCCCTTAGTTTGTTTTCATTTTTGATTGCTTTAAAAGTTCATTATTTATCAAATGTTTAAAATTTAAGGAAAGATTAGTTGTTGGAATCACTTAATAAAAATGGAAAATCACTAAGTTGTTCATTATTGGCTTGTCTAGCAATGGTGTTGGACGCCATCACGACCTGACATGGAGTTGGGTCGTGACAATATGATATCAGAGCACTAGGTTCACGTAGATCTCACAAGTTATGGGCAGACCTAATAGAGTCTTGCGGATCGGTACGGAGACGTCGGTTATCTTCGAGAGGCTATAGGGTGTTAGGAAACTCTTTATTTATCTCATATCATGTAGTTGATGGTATAGTAAGTTTCTTTCTTCTATTCTCTCACAGATGGTGAAGACGCGTGCGGCGGACGTTCCAGACCCGGGCGGAGCTGCTCCCCTCGTTGTTGGACGAGGTAGATGCCGGGGGAGGGCACCGGCCCGAAGTAGGGGACGAGGGCGCCCCAGAGTTGCCCTAGTAGCACCACCAGTGGATCCAATGGAAGATCCCGTCGTCAATGAGTAGGGCGAGGTGCCCACAGTAGATCCAGCCCCGATATATTTCATGACAACATCAGGCTTTTAGGAGGTCATGGGTCGTATGATGCTATTCATTGATTCTATGACCCAGGCTGGTTTATCTCCAGCAGACCCAGCCACATCTCAGGCGGGAGAGGGAGCACAGACCCCTACTGCTTAGGCTCTTGGGCATGCAGCTGCAGTGTATCAGACTTCGGGTACACTACCGCGAACAAGGCCCAACCAGTTACAGTGGTTGTGCCTGAGCCTAGACCAACTGCAGACGGTGAGCCGCATAAGCTATTAGACAGGTGGACTAGATTACACCCTCCTGTCTTCGGAGGTGAGCGTCATGAGGACGCCTAGGACTTCATTAATAGGTACATGGACAGACTGCACACCATGAGGATATTGGAGTCTCATGAGGTAGACTTCACTACTTTCCAGCTAGAGGGCAGGGCTCGTAGCTGGTGGCAGTCTTACCTTCTTGGCAGACCAGCGGGTTCTCCTCCCATGACTTGGGGCCCATTCACACAACTTTTCTTGGATAGGTATATTCCACCCTTCGAAAGGGAAGAGTGGCGGTATCAGTTTGAGAAGCTCGAGCAGGGTCATATGTTAGTGATTGATTATGAGGCGAGGTTTTCTGAGTTGTCCCGCCATGCACTTATGATACTTCCTACTGAAGCAGAGCGAGTGCAGAGGTTTGTTACAGGGTTGTACTCCGGTATTAGGGCTAATATAGCCAGGAGGTTGAGATGGGGACTTCTTATCAGCTGGTAGTGGAGATTGCCTAGAGGATCGAGGGCTACCGTTAGAGGGGTAGAGAGAAGATGCATCAGGACAAGAGGGCCCATTTTTCTGGAGAGTTTAGAGGTGTCCCGGCTAGGGCAGAGGTCAGTTTGGGAGGGGTCAGACTAGCGGTCCCCCATATTCAACACCACCACCTCCTCGAGGTGCCCCAGTGCGCCCCTATTTGAGCGTCATACCAGAGAGTTCTTAGCACCCACCAGCAATCCAGGGTTCTTCCAGCTCCTATTTTAGTGCCATGCCAGAGAGTTCTTACCGCTCGCCATCTATTCAGGCTTCTTCTAGTGGGTCTTTAGGCCATCAGGGTCAGGCTTCAGGGCAGCAAATCACTGCACCGAGGGGTTGTTTCGAGTGTGGAGATCTCAGTCACACGAGGAGATATTGCCCCAGGCTTCGGGGGTAAGGCAGTGCAGTAGGGTCAGCAGCCCATGATTACAGAACCGGCTATCCGGCCACCCCAATAGCGGAGGGCAAGCTGGTAAGGGTCGTTCTAGAGGTGAAGGCCAGGCAGGGGGAGGTTAACCAGCTATTACTCAGTCAGGTGGAGGCCAGCCAGCCGGCACTCCGGCTAGATTTTATGTTTTTTCGGCCAGACCAGATGCATTAGCCTCAGATGCTGTGATCACAAGTATTATTTCTGTCTACGGTAGGGATGCTTCGGTGTTATTTGATCCAGGATCTACCTATTCATATGTGTCCTCTCTATTTGCTCATTTCCTGGATATTCCTCGTGAGCCTTTGGGTACTCCTATTTATGTGTCCACTATTGTGTGCGATTCTGTGGTTGTGGATCGGATCTATCTGTCCTGTGTGGTCACATTTTGTGGTTACGAGACTAGAGTAGACCTCATGTTACTTGATATGACTGACTTTGAGGTCATCCTGGGCATGGAATGGTTATCCCCATATCACGCCATCCTTGATTGTTATGCCAAGACTATTACTTTAGTGATGCCAGAGTTGTCGAGATTAGAGTGGAATGGTTCCTCCATTAGTACATCTAGTCGGGTTATCTCTTTTCTAAAGGCTCGACACATGGTCTAGAAGGGTTGTTTGGCTTATCTATCTTATGTTTGGGACACCACCCCAGAGCCTCCTACGATTGATTCAGTGCCAGTAGTCTGTGAATTTGCTGATGTGTTCCCTTATGATCTTCCAGGCATGCCACCGGATCGTGATATTGATTTCTGCATTGATTTGGCTCTAGGTACCCAGCCTATATCTATCCCACCGTACCGTATGGCTCTAAAAGAGTTGAAGGAGTTGAATGAGCAGTTTGAGAAGTTGTTAGCAAAGGGGCTTGTGTGACCAAGTGTATCACCTTGGGGTGCACCAGTGTTAATTATGAAGAATAAAGATGGGACAATGCGGATGTGCATTGATTACCACCAATTGAACAAAGTTACCATCAAGAACAAGTATCTGTTGCCGTGCATTGATGATTTGTTTGACCAATTGCAGGGTGCTAGGGTGTTTTCTAAGATCAATTTGAGATCATGGTATCATCAGTTGAAGATTCGGGACTCAGATGTCCCGAAGACTGCTTTCCGTACTAGATATGGGCATTATGAGTTTCTGGTGATGTCCTTCGGCTTGACTAATGCCCCAGCAAAATTCATGGATTTGATGAATAGAGTGTTTAAGCCTTATATTGATTCCTATGTTATTGTATTCGTTGATGACATTTTGATCTACTCACGTAGCCTAGGGAGCACGAGCAGCATTTGAGAGTGGTGCTTCAAACCTTGAGGAAATATAAGTTGTATGCTAAGTTCTCCAAGTGTGAGTTTTGGCTAGAGTTTGTGGCATTTTTGGGGAATTTTGTGTCACGCGAGGGTATTAAGGTGGATCCCAAGAAGATTGAGGCAATTTAGAGTTGGCCTCGGTGACTGAGATCAGGAGTTTCCTGGGGTTAGCAGGTTATTATTGCCCGTTTGTGCAGGGTTTTTCATTCACTGCAGCACCTTTGACTAGATTGACCCAGAAGGGTGCTCCGTTCCGTTGGTCCGATGATTGTGAGGCGAACTTTCAGAAGTTCACGACAGCTTTGACTACAACACTGATTCTAGTGTTGCCTTCTACTCCGGGGATGTATACGATTTATTGTGACGCTTCATGCGTTGGCTTGGGTTGTGTAATGCAGGAGGGGTGAGTTATTGCATATGCTTCACGTCATCAAAAGATTCATGAGAAGAATTATCCTGTGCACGACCTAGAGTTAGCCACAATGTTTCGAGCGTTCTGAGAGTTCGAGCAAGTCCGTTTTATGATTCCAAACTCGTTGGTATGTTCGAGAAGGGCCCCGGGGGCCCCGAGTGTCAATCGGACAAGGCTCAGACCAAGTTGGAGACTTGGAACAAGCAGCTGGATGCCCCAGATATGTCATAACCGCACCTGCGGCTGACACAGCCCAGGTTCCGCAGATGCGGCCCCTCCTCCGCAGATGTGGTCCCTCCTCCGCAGATGCGGGACAGCAAAAGCGGGTACCCGGCCGCAGATGCGACCCAGCCGGCCCAAGGCCTTTCCGCAGAAGGGGACCTTTGTCCGTAGAAGCGGGACCGCGGATGCGGTCCTATGACCGCAGATGCGGAAATCGCTGGGGCAGTGGCCTTCATTTAATACAGGACTTAGGCATTTTTGACTCATTTTCTTCCATACTTGGGCGATTCGAGAGCTCTTAAAGAGGGGATTTCGACCTAGCTTTTGGAGGTAAATAATTCCTACCAAATGTGAGTTAAATACCTAGATTATGGGTAGATTAACATGTAAAAATTAGTGAAAATCAAGGGTTTAGAGGAAAACCTAAGTTTTTGATAAAACCACGAAACTTGTTATAGAATTTAGTAAAAATCATATATTTATGTTCCTAAGGTTATGAGTAACAACTCTCTTTGAAAATTTTCGGAATCCAAACATTTGGGCCCGGTGGTGAATTTTAGGAATCTTGCAATTTGGGTTGGGTTGTCACTCTAATAGTGGAAATATGAACTTTTGAGCATAGATTGATTAGATTATGTAATGTTTGACTAGTTTCGAGTCGTTTGGCGTCAAATTTGGAGGTTTGAGCGCATTCTTGAATTAGGAAGTAGGCTTTGTGACGAGGTAAGTCTCCTTTCTAACCTTGTAAGAGGGAATTAACCCCATAGGTGAATTAAATAAATGTGTGTACCTATTTGTGGGGGCTACGTACGTACGAGGTGACGAGAGTCCGTGCGTAACTACTATTATGCTATTGTCCGGGTAGTTTAGGACCCGTATCATGCTTTATTTGAAATTTTTATGCCCTTACTTGCTAATTTAATTACTTGAGTCATGTTAGAATTTGATAAAAGAATTCGTAAAAGGTTAAGTTCATTTATTTGAAGAATTTATTGGAATACTTGACTGTAAATGAGAAATTTGTGTTTCCTTAAAAATAATTGTAAATTGTGGATCGGGCCGAGCGCCTCGGTAATAAATAGATGAATCTATGGTTCACGCCGTTCGCCCCTCCGGCAGTGAACATTTTAATATTATGTTGGACTGGGCCGTACGACCTCAGCATAATTTGCGCATGATAATTCTTTGGTACCCTCCATGGTTGATATTGCTTAAATGTCATGAAATGTAAACTGTTAAATGATAATACTGAATTTGGCATTTATATTTGTGAAAGAAGGACTTATATTTTCCTGCTCTTAAGCTTTCGGTATTATTCATGCAATTCATGCTTAGTATAACACTTTAATATATTATTGTTAGCCCTAGTGAGTGTCAAGTCGACCCCTCGTCACTACTTCGTCGAGGTTAGACTCGATACTTACTGGGTACATATTTTTTATGTACTCGTACTACACTTACTCGCCCAGCGCGCATACTTGATCTTGGTTCGAGACTTCACGGTGAGATTCCCCCTTCCGAGTTGTTCAGCAACATGCCGGAGTTTCTCTTTTGCTTGTATCTGTCTATTCTATTTTAGGCAGTAGGATAGCCATCTTTTGTACATTCTACTACCTGCCCACATACTTGTGACACTAGATCTTGGCACACATAGGTAGACTTACGATTTTTGGGTTGTATTTCTACAGTTATGATTTCCCTTAGTTTGTTTTCATTTTTGATTGCTTTAAAAATCCTTATTTATCAAATGTTTAAAATTTAAGAAGTATTAGTTGTTGGAATCACTTAATAAAAATGGGAAATCACTAAGTTGTTCATTGTTGGCTTGTCTAGCAACGGTGTTGGACGCTATCACGGCCTGACATGGAGTATGGTCGTGATACTAAACGTAAGTAAATCTTGGAGAAATACTCGGAACCCTAGAGTTGGTCAAATAGGTCGTCAATCATCGGAAGTGGATACTTGTTCTTTATAGTAACCTTATTCACCTGTCAATAACCGATACACATCCTTAACGACCCGTCTTTCTTCCGCACGAACAAGACATGTGCACCCCAAGGTGAAGTGCTAGGCCTTATGAAGCCCTTATCCAGCAAGTCCTTCAACTGCGCCTTCAACTCTCGCAACTCTGTCGGGGCCTATCGGCTATGTGTCAGGAAACACATCAACGGTAATCAATATCCCTTTTAGGAGGAAGGTGCGGGAGTTCATCTGGGAAAACGTCTGGAAATTCATGACTACCGGGATTGATTGTAGAGTAGGCAGCTTCGCCTCCGCATATATAACTCGAACGAGATGATAAATGTAACCTTGTGAGATCATCTTCCTTGCCTTAAGATAGGAAATAAACCTCTATTTTCGCGTAGCAATGTTCCCCTTCCATTTAATGACGGGTTCGTCGGGAAACTGAGACCTAACCATCTTCGTAAGACAATCAACGTTCGCATAACAAGATGCCAACCAGTCCATTCCTATTATCACATCGAAATCAACCATTTCTAACTCAAATAGATTCGTCGAGGTTTGACAACTACAAATAATCATTGTACAACCTCTATATACCCTTCTAGCAATCACAGAATCTCTTATATGAGTGGATACTGCAAGTGGTTTACTTATCAATTCAGGTTCTACGCCAAACTTATTAGCCACAAAGGGTGTAACACATGATAATGTAGAGCTCGTATCAATCAACGCATATACATCATAAGAAAACACAGACAATATACCTGTAAAAACATCCGGAGATGACTCGATATCCTATCGACCTGCTAGAGCATAGGTTTGATTTTGAGTACAGCTCGAACTCGGCACTGCACCTCTACCTCTACCACACTTGTCGACGGCTAAAAACCCCATGCTGGAGGTCGAACTAATGAGGAAGAACTAGACACAGATCCAGTCGCCTGAGCCATACCACCACCTCCTTTGATAGGACAATCTCGTATCATATGGCGAGTCTGTCCACAAGAATAGCACGCATCTGAACCTCGATGCCACAGTCCAAAGTGGGCATTACCGCACCGATCACAATGGGGTGTTAGGGATCTCGTCTAACTAGTATCCCTATGATTTGCGAGCCTAATGCCTGCGAAATCTTTTGACCTGGACCAGAATAGATAGATCGATCATACCGAGGCCTCTAAAACTATGGAGGAACACTAGATACAAGTGGCGCTGAACTCCTCGAAGACTGGGGCCTGAAACGACCTATGAAGTCACCAGAATACCCTGCGAATCTCGCCCTCTTATGTTGGCCCCTATCCTGCTCCCTGTGCCCTTTGCTGGCGCTTGCGATCCTCTAGTGTCTGGGCATAAGCCTGAATACGGGAAATATCCACGCCTTCTACCAAGGAGGATGTCGTGCACCCATTTATCAAATGTGGTCCTAACTCGTTCATGAACAGATGCATCCTATCGCTCATCTCGGCCACCATATGGTGAGCATATCTTGCTAAAGAATCAAACTGCATACTATACTCTCGCACACTCATATTACCTTGTCGATGGTTCAAGAACATATCAGCTCTAGCTCTTTGTATCTCAACTGGCAAGTAGTGACGAAGAAAGGCCTCAAAAATTCCTTCCACACAGCTGGAGGAGCGTTCGGACCCCTGTATCTCTCCTAACTG
The DNA here is from genome assembly GCF_001879085.1 of Nicotiana attenuata. NCBI lineage: Eukaryota > Viridiplantae > Streptophyta > Magnoliopsida > Solanales > Solanaceae > Nicotiana > Nicotiana attenuata. Next base: position 57,695 of record NW_017673486.1, on the reverse strand, counting down.
TCATACCAAAAAACTGCTAACTCCCGTAACCGATAAGAAGCCAACTCTACTACCTCAGTATCACTGGCATGCATAACCCGCAGTGTCCGATGAACCTGATCAATAAAAGTCTGCGAGCCCTCCTTGAGGTCTGATCTGGTAAACATTCGAGGGTCTAGATTAATAAAATCACGAACTCTCTCACTAACCGGTATGTCAGCATCACCGTTATTCTGCCTTTGAGACTGATCAACTACTAATCTAGTCAACAACTACACCGCACTACGCATATCCTGGTCTGTAGTGCCAGACGGAGGAACTGGAGGTGCTGGATCCCTCCTAATATCCTTTGGAGGAGATAGAGTATATGAGGTTTGAGACGGTATCTCGCTTTGAGCCTCACTTTGGCCTACTCTGGCTAGAGGAACCTGACCGGTACCCTCTCCCGTAGCTGTATCAAGCCGTCTACTAATCGCTTGCTTCCTAGTCGAAGGAATCGCTAAAAGAAAATAAGGTGAATATTAGAGATGAACACTTACAACTCAACTCTGCGCACGATCTATATTCATAAGGAAGGTAACAACCCTAAATGTCATGTAGCCTCCTGATTATAAATGTGGCGCGCTACACATCCATAATCAAGATTCTAATAGACACAGCTCATAGACAACCACTAGGACAAACTTACTCTAATTCCAAATTTGTCACGACCCAAACTGGAGGGCCATAACTGGACCCAGGCCATACCTGCCGAGCACCAACGTACATTTTATCTAACTTTTCTTATTTTCTATAAGGGCCGGCGTGATCAACATAAATGGTAGACATGAATCATGAACAATCAACAATGACAGATAATGGCATGAACATACATAATATGGGCCGAAAAGGCTGTCATGAATCTATATATATAAGGTACGAGCTGACATGCTACTATGAGAGACTATACAACAAAAATCACCCGACAAGGCTATCCAAACTATACATGAGTCGATACCTATTTATGAGCCTCTAAAGGAACATACGTGCTGCAACATTGCCGGAACAAGGCCCCGACATACCCATAATGTCTACAACATAACTGCATACCAAGACCACGGCAAGTCCGGAGAAGGGATCGCCAATAATCGCTGAGCTGGGCAGCCTACTGTGGTGGGGGAGCTTCGTCTACTTGTCTATCAGGACCTGCAACACGACATACATCGTCCACAAATAAAAGGGACGTTAGTACGAATAAAGTACTGAGTATGTAAGGCAGAAAAGCATAAATATGAGCAATAATGTAAACACGGATAGAGAATATACAACCTGTAACATCTAAGTGCCTTTGAGGGCGAAAGACATGAAATGCATGATATACAACAACAACAACAACAACGACCCAGTATAATCCCAAAAGTGGGGTCTAGGGAGGGTAGTGTGTACGTAGACCTTACCTCTACCCCGATGGGGGTAAAGAGGTTGTTTCCGATAGACCCTCGGCTCAAGAAGACAAAAAGACAAAAAGAGACAATATATCAGTACCATAAAAAAAACCATAGAAATAATAACAACATCACAAGAACTAGTGAATAGATGGAAAGCATAAATAATAACTAGTAAATAAGGCCCGACACTATGAAAACGGAAGAGTAGCGTAACACAACACTCACCACTAGTAGTCTAAGATTAAATCCTATCAGCCTAGCCTCACACTGGTAGACTAAATATGTTCAACTACCTCCTAACCTACAACCTTAATGCTCGAACTCCACAACTTCCTATCGAGTGCCATGTCCTCGGAGATCTAAAGCCTCGCCATATCCCGCCTGATCACCTCTCCCCAGTACTTCTTCGGCCACCCCCTACCTCTCCTCATACCCATCAATGCCAACCGCTCGCACCTCCTTACTGGGGAATCCAAGCTCCTCCTCTATACGTGCCCGAACCATCCGAGCCTCGCTTCCCGCATCTTGTCATCAATAGGGGCCACACCCACTTTTACCGAATATCTTCATTCCTAATCTTATCCATCCTAGTGTGCCCGCACATCCACCTCAACATCCTCATTTCTACTACTTTCATTTTCTGGGTATGTGAGTTCTTAACTGGCCAACACTCAGACCCATACAACATGGCCGGCCTAACCACCACTCTATAAAACTTACCTTTGAGTAGTGGAGGCACTTTTTTGTCACACAAGACTCCAGATGCTAACCTTCATTTCATCCACCCCACCCCTATACGGTGTGTGAAATCCTCGTCGATCTCCCCATCCCCCTGGATAACGACCCAAGGTACTTGAAACTGCCTCTCTTGTAAATGACTTGCAACCCAAGCCTCACGTCCATGCCCGCTTCCCTCGGCTCAGTGATAATAGGCTAGATTTATGTAATTTGGCGATTGTTTATGCCCCAGCTTGATTATGTTTCAATGTCATAATATAGTTAAGATGATGAAAAATGGGCTCTAATTCGGAATTTCACATGTTGCAGGATAAGGAGCTTGTATGAGGTCTTAAAGCTGTGATTGGAGATACATTGGAGCAAGAAGAACCCCGAGGAGCTGAGTACGCGCGAAAACGAGAAAAAGAATCAAGGAAATAAATGCCTCGACTAGCGTGTCCACTAGCGCGCCCGCGCTAGTCCAAATGACTGAGGCAGAATGTTAGCCCACTAGCGCGTCCACTAGCGTGCCCACTAGCGCGGCCGCGCTAGTCCCAGTTCCGGAAAGAATATTCTCAGGGGTAAACTTGGAAGTCTGGGGGTAACTTCACTTAAACAATAAAAGGACAAGCTAGCTCAATATGATTGATCATCTGATTATTGGAGAGAGAAGGAGGAGGAGACTCATCTTAGAGAGAAGAAACTCAAGAGTAACATCAACTTGGAGAAGGATTCAAAGAGTTCTTCTAAAACTTTCTCCTAGTTTTTGTTATATTATGTTTAAGAATTTTGTTGTTGATATTTGTATAAATATGTGTGGCTAAGAACCCAAATATTCTGGGGTCATGGGTGTTAGATGATCTTGTTATTTAAAGCTTAGATTGAAGATCTTGAATTTATTGTTATGGGTTATTTATTTGATTCTGCTTTTAATTATTTTATTGCGTAGCTAACAGTGAAATACTATTTATGAATCTTGAGTTAAACTTGAAAAATGAAATTCTTGATTGCATATAGAATCAAATAGAACAAGATCTCGATCCCGGGCATCGGGTGAAAGATTCGCGATTGAGATAGAAATATACTTAATTGCCTTGTTTGGTTGTAAAATAGGAATTGTAAATGCATTCTTGTTAATATTAATGCCATAGACATATAGGTATTAATTTAACTTGAATAGGCGCATAAGAATTCGACAGATTCTTATGGGTATTATTAACCTTATAATCAATAACCCAGATAAATTCAATAAATCAATCTTAAGTTAAGAACGTGACATGATCTCTAGCAATCCCATGACCCTGGAATATCTTTTATATAAATTGTTAAAAGAAAATTGTATAAGTGTTGTAGTAATTTTGTGTTGTATTATTGTTGAATTACTAAGTAAATTGTAAATTGGTTATTTATATATTTTGTGATAATTTAGCTTGAACGAATAATTGTTTGAACTAGCACCAGTCGATAAGTTAATCATAATTCCTCATGGGAATGATACTCTATTTATCACTATATTACTTGTTGATCACGTACACTTGCGTGAGTGTTTTGGTCGCAACAAGTTTTTGGCGCCGTTGCCGGGGAATTAGAAATATGCTACTTGACTGATTTAAGATTTTATTAGCTATTTGTTTAAAACCCGAACCTTCAGTTTACTTTGTTTGTGTTGCGCAGGCTCTTCTCTTGAATGCGGAGGAGTAGAAGCACAAACAATCTCTTTCCTCTTGATCCTGAAATTGAAAGAACACTTCATAGAGCGGGGAAGGAGTTGGAAGCTAGATACAAAACAGAAAGAGAGTTGGACATTCTAGTTCAACCACAGCCAACAGTGATGGCAGGTAACCAAGAGCGTCCGGTGATAGAAGCTGCAAGGCCAAACCTTGCTAATATGACTGAGGCCATTGTGAAGCCTGATATCACTGGTCACTTTGAGCTTAAACGATACATGGTGCAGCTGATTCAGTCCACGGGCCAGTATGTAGGTCTATCTCATGAAGACCCACAGAGGCACATTCAGAATTTTTTGGAAATAACGGATACTTACAACTATCCAAATGTTTCCAAGGACTATGTCAGGCTGACCTTGTTTCCTTTTTCATTGTTGGGGGAAGCTAAAGAATGGTTGCAGAAGGAGCCTGCTAATTCAATCCATACTTGTGATGATTTAGCAAAGAAATTTTTAATCAAGTTTTTCCCCACTAAAAAGACGAAGTCTTTGCGGAGACAGATTCTTGGGTTTCAACAACGGGATGGTGAGACTCTTCGCCAAGCTTGGGAAAGATACAAGAAACTACTCCGAGACTGTCCACATCATTGTCAGACTGATGAAGTATTGGGCCATACTTTTGTTGATGGATTAGATGAGACTTCAAAGATGAATCTTGATTCAGCTTGTGGAGGTAGTTGCATGGCGAGACCATATAGTGAAATACAACTTCTGCTAAACAACTTCACTGCTAATGATCATAATTGACAAGGTGAGGGGGAACCAAGGAGAGCAATGAAACGGAAAGCAGGGGTACTTGAACTTGATGACCTTTCCGCCATGAGAGCAGATATAGCAAAATTGGCAAATCAAATGACTAGAATGACAATGGGACAGACACAACAAATGCAACATATTCAACAAATGTCTATTTGTTGTGAAATGTGTGGTGACAATCACACAAGTGATATGTGCCCCACAAATCCTGAATCTATTTATTATGTGGGGCAACAAAGCAGAGGTCCGATGAACCAACATGCACAATACAGGAACACTTACAATCCAAATTGGAGGAATCATCCTAGTTTCTCTTGGGGTGGAAATCAATCAAATCAGAATCAATATAGACCCCAAGGAAATGTTAATCAACCTCCAAGGCCACCCCAACAAGTGGAAGAAAGTACAAATGATTTGTTGAAAAAATTACTGCATGACAATCAACAACTCAGAACTGATTTTAGAAATCTTGAAAGGCAAATGGGACAGCTAGCTGCAAATCAAAATACTAGACCTGCAGGTGCTCTTCCAAGTGATACAGAAAAAAATCCTCAAGTAAGTGCAATTACACTTAGAACTGGAAGGGAATTAGAAGAAGTTCCAAAGAAGAAAAAAGACAAGCATATACCTGAAGGTGAATTAATTCCCAAAGCAGCACAGGAAGCAAAGAAAATGATACAATTTCAGCCCCTGTAAATGTTCCAAGACCACCACCACCTTTTCCACAAAGATTGCAGAAAAAGAATGATGATCGCATGTTCAACAAATTTCTCACTATGTTGAGTCAGATTCAATTGAATATTCCGTTGGTAGATACGATTCGTGAAATTCCAAAGTATGCCAGTACATAAAAGATATTGTGGCTAACAAGAGGAGATTGACTGAATTTGAAATAGTTGCACTTACTGAGGAGTGCACTTCAAGGGTCCAAAATAAGCTTCCTCAAAAGCTTAAGGATTCGGGCACCTTTACTATCCCTGTGAGAATAGGTAATATTGATGTAGGCCATGCACTTTGTGATTTGGGAGCAAGCATAAATTTGATACCTTTGTCTTTGTACAAACAATTGGGTTTGGGAGCTCCAAAACCCATCACTGTGATGTTGCAACTAGCAGACAGATCCATAGCTTACCCGAAAGGGGTGATTGAATATGTGCTGTTAAAAATTGGGAAATTTATTTTCCCGGTTGATTTTATTATCCTAGATTTTGAAGCTGATGAAAAAGTTCCTATTATATTAGGAAGACCTCTCTTGGCTACAGGTGATGCTATAATTAAAGTAAGAGAAGGAAAAATGATCATGAGAGTTGATAATGAGGAAGCTGTTTTTAATGTATACAAGGCAATTCAACTTCCTCGTTATTATGAAGAGTTGTCTATGATATCTGTCGTGGAGATGGATGAACAACTTATTGCTCCAAGCGTATATTTAAAAGATTCTTTAGAGAAGGCAATTGTGTTGTTTGATAGTTTGGAAATTAATGATGAGGTTGAAGAGATGAAGCATATTTTGAATGCATCATGTGAATATCTGAAAGGTTTAAATCCTTTTGAACATTTGAACAGGCCAAATGGCCCTTTAAATCCCAAATTTTAGCTCCATCAGACATGTCCTTAATCGTCCTAATGTAAGTAACCGACATACATTTATCCTCTAGGCATCTCTAGAGAACCTCTCTAGGAACCTTGTCATACGCTTTCTCCAGATCAATAAACACCATGTGCAGATCCTTCTTCCTATCCCCGTACTATTCCACCAACCTCCTAATAAGGTGGATAGATTCCGTAGTAGAACGAACCGGCATGAACCCGAACTGGTTGTCTAATACAGACACCATCATCCTTACCCTCGCTTCTACTACCTTTCCCAAACTTTCATGGTATGACTCAATAATTTGATACCCCTATAGTTATTGCAACTCTGGATGTCACGTTTGTTCTTGTACAACGGAATCACCGTACTCCACCTCTACTCGTCCGGCGTCCTCTTCGTCCTGAAAATAACATTGAACAACCCAGTCAGCCACTCTAAACCTGCTCTACCCACACACCTCTAAAATTCTACCGGAATCTCGTCATGCCCGGTAGCTCTGCCCCTGATCATCTTACGCATAGACCCTACGACCTCCCCAAACTTGATGCACCTACAGTACCCAAAATCGCGGTGGCTCTTGGAATGCCCCAACTCGCCTAGCACAATATTCTAATCCCCCTCTTTATTCAGAAGTTTATGAAAGTAAGTCTGCTATCTCCGCGTGGAGCTCGGTAAAACCCAAATGATCAGTGGTTGCATAATAGGTGACGTACCCGGCCGACTATAGCGCAACTCGGTAGAGTAAAATAGGTGCATATATATAATGCATGCTGGACTCATTGGAATCACATTCTGAACCTTTCAGAGTGACGTAAGGTCGGTAACCTCCGTACACGTTATTGGGACTAACTCTTTATCATGAATCTTATAAGAATCAGGAAGTACCAAATATATAGATAACATAAGAATAAGAGAAGCAACATCAACATCGATTGTTCCATAAGAAGGGAAATAATGTAAGTATTGCTAGCTTCTAAGAGTGGAGTATCTTTGGAAGCTCGTTCGTTACAATATGTACTATCGGAGTCGTGCAAAAGAAGGAAAGTGATAGCCTCACATACCTTGTATATACTGCCCAACTCAAGCTATGCAAATCTCACAACTCCTTAGTCTATAATAAGAGAAATGATACTATCGTTATTGTTTAAGCGTCGTAACTAGTATACATCAACTGCAACCTATCTTACAATGAAACGGATAGAACCTCCCCTGCTTATATGACTTCCCACAAGTTAAAACAATTACCAAACAGCCTAACAACGACAACTATAACCAACAATAGCAATAACAACAATATAATCCAATATGAGCTTCTCTTATTATCTTCACAATCATATTGAGCGACAAACTCATTTTTACTAATAACAAAATATAAATTGAATCCAACTCTTATTCCATAAATTAATTTACAACCTTATGAACATCATACTTATATGTATTATATGATTCCTAGTTCAAAACATCCACAAAATGCCTTCCAAAACAGCCTCGTACGCCTAGCACCTTAGCTTTTATCGTCAATCACTTATTTTTCATGTTTTCTTCTTTAATCAACTTAATTAACACCTAGAAAAGCTTAACAACGGCAACCACAACATTATAAAATTATTTCTCATAATTTCCAGTCACCACAACCCATATATTTAGCCACAAAATAGTCTAACCAAAAAGATAGCCATATCTCATGTTCTTTCATGTCCCATCTAATGGTTTTTCACTCAAGCAATACAACTACACAAGATTAACCTTAGGCACAACCAAGAAGATGTTATACATACCTTGGAAAACAGCTAAACTTGAAACACACAATAGTCCTCAATCACACCACAACATCATAGAAGCATTCTCTTGTAGTCTTTAACACTTCTGATAATGATTTGAGTTGATTTCTCTTAAGTTTGGTTTTGGGATCTTGAGATATGTTATAAAAGGTTGTGAAGAGTTTTTGGACGAATTTTGGGTGAGAAATGACCCGAAATGAGTCTCAAACATCTTTTAAAAGAAGTAAGGTCGGTGACCGTCTCAAGTGGGTCCCAACTGAGCTGTTTGCGCAGTCTCGCAAAAACACGAATATATCTGTACTCCAACATCGTATATACGAACGGTTTAATGCGTTGGAAATTATAATCATAAATCTTTAATTTGGTGGGTGGATAACCCCATAATCCAAGTACATTGAGAGAAAATATCATTGACATTTGATCTAAATTTCATTAAAATTTATGAACGTAACTTGTGACGACTTTTGTGGACTTTTATTTCACAACTCACTTGACTTCAAGACTTATGATACGGATATTATATGATTCAAGTACCTTAAAACACGACCTCGTTAGTATATCAAGCACCTCTATTTTTACCCACATATTACAACATCCTTGATTCGTTTTGCTTCTAACTTCTAATAATTATTAACCACTCTTATATACCCTTGTATAATTTAAAAACAATAGGATTAACTTCTTATTATATCAAAGATAATCTCTTATCATATTTACGTCGACTAACTTACGGAATGATCTAACGTACATGAATATGGGTTGAAACACCAGAGAGGCTCGGACGAGTTTCAGACACGTAGCGGAGTGTTTGATAGAGTTAGAATTCTATTGTGAAGAAGCTTCAGGTCTCGCAATTGTGATGTTTAGCCCGGGTTTGTTGGGCTCGCATTTGCGAACTCAGTGTTCGCATTTGCGATGGGGGACTGGGTAAGCTTCGTTTGCATTTGCGATCATGCTGATCACTTTTGTGATGTGTCACTGGTTCACAATTGCGAACAATATGTCGCATTTGCGACTGTAGCAGGGGTGTAAGGGTCTTTGCTTTTGCGATGGTTTCTTCGCATTTGCGAACCCAGGTTGCAGTTACGATACCTGCGACTTGACAAAAGCCGAGGGATGTGATTTTTAACCTCATTTTTATATTTTGGAACCTTAGGCTCGGTATGAGGCGATTTTGAAGAGGGAGTATCATCTACAAACTTTGGGTGAGTGATTCTAATCCATTTCTAATCATACTCCATCAATTTATCTTAGATTTTAACATCAAAATCGTGTGAATCAAAGTGAAAATTTGTGAAACCTTGTCAAGTTTTTGAAAAATAAGAAATTGAGTTTTGAGAGTCTATTTGGACTCGATTGTTGAAACTAATCACATATATGAACTCGTGGGGTCATGGATAGTCGGAATCTACCTTTAGGCCTGGGTTTTTATCGGATAGGCCCCATGTTGACTTTTGTTGACTTTTTAAGAAAAGTGTAAAGATCTTTGCTTTATCTATTGTAATTGATTACTCTAGAATTGTTTGATGATATTAAGTCGATTTTGGTTAGATTCGATTGGTTTGGAGGCGAAATTTAGAGAAAAGGCCCCGATTGAACTTTGACTTGATTGCGGAGCGAGGTAAGTATTGGGTCTAACCTTGATTTGAGGGAATTAGGAACCCTTAAGTTATATATTATGTGAATTACGTGTATAACGATATATATGCAAGGTAACGAGTGTATATACGCCGTCGAAATAATTGTTTCCATGCCTTCTCGTATTTCATGAATTATCTCATCCCATGCCTTAAATGTTATATGCTTTAATTGCTTTCTATGCTGTAATTTGTTACTTGTCATTAATTATTCCTGTATTGAATTGTTCGTCCCTTCCATAATTCTGTGATTAATTTCTATTTGCCTTAATTGCCTTACTTGCACACCTTAATTGTCACGTCTTGACTTGTCTTGTTGCTTTTATATTATTTGTAGTATTCCTTTGATTAGTACGTGGTTCCTTTATCGCTTTGCTTTCATATCCTTTGATGTTAGAGATTCTTGTAAATTGAGCTATTGGATTGATTACGTTTATTGAAATTATTTGTGGATCGGGTTTCGCGCCGCAACAATTGTGATGTGGTGGGCTAATGGAGGATTACGACATTGATTCTAATGATATAGTGAGATCGGGTTGTGCACCGCAACTATTGTGTATGTAATACTTGATATTGATAATTGATAATATGGTATAAGGGAGGATTATGACATTGATTATGATGATAAGATGGGATCGGGTTGAGCACCGCAACAGATTGTATACGTGATTTCTGATATTGCTAAATGATACTATGGTGAAATAAGGGAGGATTGTGTGTGTACAGTGGGATCGGGTTGCGCGCCGCAACAGATTGTTTGTGTTGTACTAGTTGTTGTTATTGTTTAGTTTTCAGCATTTTTATATGAAGTTACGAGATCAATTATTCTAGGTTCTTTGGTTGTAAGGTTGAGTTCATTTTCATAAATTAACTGCTTTACTTTTATTTCTGTCTTCTTTCCCTGTTATTATTATTATTACTGCGTACATATTATTGTAAGTGGCATGCTTTAGCCTCGTCACTACTTCGTCGAGGTTATGCTCGGTACTTACAAAGTATATGGGGTCTTTTGTAATCATACTACAGTCTCCATTTCTTGTGCATATTTCGGAATGGGTCCTAGCGGCGTTTAGTAGATTTGCTCGGATCGAGTTCTTGACGGAGACTTGAGGTACAACTGCATAGTGTTCGCAGCCCTGAAGTCCCCTTCTACATCACCTTAGTTGTTAATTTCGATTCAGACACTTATGTTTTTATTAAGACTATTATTTGTAGTACTCTAGACGCTCGTGTATTCGTGACACCAGTTTTGGGATTGTATTTGGATGTCGCCATTTATTAGTTTATTTACTATATTTCAGTTTATTCAACTTATTAGTTTTTATTTAATTTGAATTGTTAAAAATGATTAATAACTATATCTAACGTTGACTAGACTAGGAGTGAAATGTTAGGCAACATCATAGTGGAAATTACGGGTCGTGACACCAACACACCTCGATAAAGATAAATATTGCTCCATAAGTAACATTAGGAGTTGGGACTAAGATAAGCATTAGATTGATTAAGCTCGCCAAATTAGCTCTTACCAGGTCTTCAAACAGAAGCTTTGCTCCGCTCAGGAAACCAAAAGCGCCAACTGCTAGTCTATTCGCATTCCGCAAGCGAAGAACTTTCCAGAAGCCCCCAACATCCCCGCGTTTCTCCATCGTCGTCTTCGATCAACGAGACCCGCATATTACGCAAATTCCTTGCACAAAAAGCAAGCAAAATCAAAATATTTACAGCGATGCGTCGTCGCTTAAAGCCTAGGGTTCCTCCTCTCCTTTTGCTCTTCTATAGTTCTATTCTTCTCATCTCGCTTCCAGGTAATTTTCATGAAAAACTCGGAAAGTAGCTGATTTCTGAATAAATGAATCGATTTTATGATTATACTGAACTAATTGATGGCTAAATGAATGAACCTTGTGTTTTTGTTTTGCTTCAGGATTGATTATAGCTGCGATTGTTACTCTAGATTCGATCGAAATATATAATACTCATGAATTGTTAGGATCGACACCGGAAGTTTATTTTGAGTGTAAAGGTGAAAATAGAACAAATTTGCCTGATGTGAAGAAGAAACATGAGCTGTATACCTTTAAGGGCGAAGAGTCTTGGCAGGTATATAACTACTGTATACTTTCTCGGTTTCTGAAATTAGTTACAGCATTTCTCAATTGAAAAAGTTATGCAGTTGCCTTGTAAATTTTGCTTTGTTTGGAAAAATATTAATTTTTTACCTCATTAACGTGAAGCCATCTGTGAAACTATTGACTTTTTTCATGTTTAGTCAATCAACTAACTACACCTCAATCTCGAATTTTGGCAATTTTTAAGCTGACCGTCAGAGGCGGATCCATGATTTGAACGGCATATTTGGGATTTTCTGAACCCACAATTCATTTGAATTTCTGGGTCCAGAACATGTCATTTGTACATATCTAGGGTGTTGAGTCTCCCACATTGGATAGGATTGGAGGACTTGGTCTCCTTGTATGGCTTAGGTAATGAGGGGCGGATGCAGCATATATATACCGGGTTCAACTGAACCCAGTGCTTTTGGTGCGGAGTATAAATTTATATGTAAAAATCACTAAATTTACAATAAATAGTAGATATGAACCCATAACTTTAAAATTTAATGGGTTCAATGCTAAAACTTCAAATATTGAACCCATAGAATCAAAATCCTAGATCCGCCTCTGAAAGTAATCCTCACCACATGGGCGAGCTTCTGAGGTTGAGGCCCAATGTTCATTTCTTTATCATGGTATCAGAGCCGGACTGATCCAATTCTTTGTTTCATCGATGTGGGCCGCCATAATATATTGTCCATGCCCCAGTTGGTAGGCCTGGGTGTGCGGGGGTGTTATTCTTCTACATTGGATAGAGACGGGGGACTTGGTCTCCTTATATGGCTTGGGCAATCTTGACCTCGTGAACTAGGTTTTGGGGTTGAGTTAGGCCCAAGGTTCATTTCTTTATCCTATTGTGTTTTTAACGCATATATAGAGGGTCTAAGACGAAACCAATGAGTTCAATTAAACTGTTACACTGTAGATCCACTTCTGTTGATCGTCACCCTATAACAACCTTCTCTTTTGTTTGGACTTGAGATCGGCTATGCTTTGCACACTGGGAGTTAAGCTGACTTTGCTATTATGCCAAAATAGAATTATAAAACACATTAGAGAATAATAAAGCCGACTTTGTTATTCTACTGAGTTCGTGCACGGAATCCAATGCACGAACTCCTGTAAGCTCCATTCATACCCTCTATCGACCAAAGAAGGTGCTACTGATCCCTGAATCGAGGGACGACGCGCTTTCAATCTCCTACATCTCCCTACCAATCCCTTCCACCGCATGAACTACCCTTAAAGTAAATGATTTCTTAAGTACACTTGCGAAATTGTTGGTTTATCATATTTCCATCTATCTTATTCTCTTGAAGTTATTTTTTGTATAATTTCAAAGAGAAGTGGAATATAATCAGATGTATCTTTTCAAACTTATTCCCTTTATGGAACAATGCCATTTGCGAAAACTACAATTTGCTCCTGCTTAAATTCATTTTGAGAACAGGAAAAGCTAAAACAAGAAATTTTCTAACTATCTATAAAATGTGCTCTAGCAAAATCCTCTTTTTTCTTCCTTCAGGTAAACTCTGCCAATCAGAACTGAGCAAGTCAAGTTCTATTTAGATGTACAGTTTCAGGAAAAAAAGTTCATCAATGTCTACCTAGAAGGTTAAATTATTTTAGTAGTAATTGCCCCTTTTAGTTGAGGTTACCTCCAGAGATATTTTTCTTCAAGACTCTGTAATTGCCCCTTTATGTAACAATGCCATTTGCCAATTACTACAATTTTCTCCTGCTTAAATTCATTTTGAGAACAGGAAAAGCTAAAACAAGAAATTTTCTAACTATCTATAAAATGTGCTCTAGCAAAATCCTCTTTTTTCTTCCTTCAGGTCAACTCTGTCAATCAGAACTGAGCAAGTCAAGTTCTATTTTGATGTACAGTTTCAGAAAAAAAAGTTCATCAATGTCTACCTAGAAGGTTAAATTATTTTAGTAGTAATTGCCCCTTTTAGTTGTGGTTACCTCCAGAGATATTTTCTTCAAGACTCTGTATCAGCTAATCTGGAAGGGTTACTAGTCTCTTACCCCTCATTGAGGAGGAAAAGGTCTGTCGTAGAAGCAGATTCCAATGTAGACCTCGTCTCTACAGAAAGTCATTCTTCTTCAGCTGAGATGTCTCAGTATTCCACCTCTCAGTTGATTGTAGTCATTTCTTCTTACAAAGTGCTTGATAACATTGGTTTAGTTGGGCTGATGTGGTTATGGGGAGTTCACTTGTTTGGTTCTCTTTACCTTTGTTTTTCTCCTTGAAGGAGAAGTTGGGATTAGGCTTAAAGGTTTTCCATTGTTTCATGATGGAAGTATTTCCAAGAATCTTAAGCTAAAGTTAATGGTGGAAGGGAAATAAGAGAGAGCGGGGGATGAGATGTTGGCATTGCATGATGGGAAGCATATCGAGGGCATTTGCAGGCCTGGAAAGAGAAGTGCTAATTGACAGGGGACAGTTGTTGGGAGATGAGTTGCCTGGGAGCTGTACTGGTGGGCGGTGGCAATGGTATTGGTAGGTGAAGTTGGGAGATGGTAAAGAGGGGTTTCTGGAGGTGGAATTTCTTGGTTTTAACCTAGGCATAGGCGCATAGCTGTGCATGAAGGCAATAACCATTACCTACTCTACCATAATAGTAAATGGATAAACTTTCAAATTGTTTACATATATCTACCAAAAGATCTCTTGGAATGATATGACATTGCTAGTGCGTGGGTGAATACGGAAGAGAACATTACAAAGTGGAACCGTCTCCCATGGAAGACAATTTTAAATTCTTCCATTGATGCACAAAAGCAAACAAAACACCATCGTTAGTTAAGGATAGGAGTCTCTTCTGCCGGACTGCCACACATATGAGGTAGGCTTGTAACTTACTGATTAGTGTCTGACTTTACCATGAGTACTCCTATGTATCATGGAGTAAGACTTGGAAGGAAATTATGAAAAGAAAGATTGTATACACTGCTCTGCATCCTGGTTGCAAGTTCTCTTTCTTGTCAAAAAAAGCTTTAGATGGTCAACTGTTTAGTTTCCTTTCCTTTTACTCTTTTTATTATAATTATTATTCTTTTTGGGGTGGGATGTCATAACTTGGAAGGTTTCTGAAGCAGCTTGCAAGCTTGTCTATCTCTGTTCTTTTAGAAGTTTACAAGTTTGCTGATCTTATGTGCTTGGCATAAGACATCTTCTTTCGGAAGCTGATGATGTTGCATTTTTATGTTTTTAGCCTCTGACAGAACTCGAAGAAAAAAAGTGCAAACGATGCGGGATATACGAGAAAGACTCATTTATAAAGCCTGATGATGTATTTGATGAGTGGGAGTTCTGTGCCTCTGATTTTACTAGAACTGATGGGAAGTATATTCATTTCAAGGAGAAAGAGTTCAATGCCACATTCTTGTGTCCAGACTGTGTCCCTCTTGAAGGTGGTGAGTATTCTATCTTCTCCTGTCTCCTCTTCTCCTCGATTAGTGCGGTGCATTTCGTGTAACAACAATTGACTTGAGGCTATTTGACATTTTACTGCACATAAACTCATACATGCTCTAAGAAAAAAAAAAACTCATAAATGCTCTAACATATAGTTCCTATATCAAGTATCTACGGAAAATCATTTATGTTCTCTAAGATCTCTCCTTGCTTATCAACATAAGCATCTAAATAAATGTACCCCAATCTCTGCCCCAGGGCTTTAATTTATTGGTAAGGATGCAACTAGTTGTGGCAAAATAGTTAAAAGAAAACAGTTATCCACCCATATTATCCATTAAAAAGTGGGTTGGATAATGGACTTTTTAAAAACGGGTCAAATATGGATAAGAACCATATTATCCACTTAGAAAATGGTTAACCAATGGGTTCAACTTTTCATTTATAAAGCCTCAAATTGGAGGTTCCTCAAGTTTGGGAGAGTAGAAATTCTCCCAAAAGTGATCATATTCAGGAAGTCGTGGATAATATGGATATTCATATTATCCACAGTTTAACCCGTCTTTTATGTCCGTATTAAATATGGGTCGGGCAGATAATTTATTCGTTTTGCATTACACGTTTTCGACCCACCCACATCCGACCCGACCCGCCAGTTTGTCACCCCTAGATGCAACGTAGGATGTGTGGAAAGACGCATCTCTAGTTCAAACCCTGCCACTGACAAGAGGACTTGTATTTTAGTAGGAGCACGATAGAGGGGCGGTCTATACAATCCGAGTTTTCAAACATGTGGATCACTTGGAGTTGGCCATAACTCACAGTAGAGTTGTCGATTAAACCCCC